>NW_025793570.1:0-4406 GCF_021613505.1 Equus quagga | reverse complement strand
AATGGATGAGTAATCTGTAAACTCACCATCTCATTCCAAATCTCATTCCAAGTCTATAATCACTATCTTCAAAGTGCCTATACACTAACGGCCATAAGGTCTTGCCAGCCATTGGAACTGTCTTTTGTTTCATTAATCATTTTGTGCACAGAAAATGTACACAGTCTCAAGCATACTTTTCAAGGAAATGTCCCCAAGTGCAGCTCTTGGTGACACATGCCAATTACATGCCAAGGTTTCCACATAAAGATGAGGAAACATTCTTTCCCAGGGCTCCCAGAACTCCCCTCCTGCCCACCAATCCCTACATTCTGCCTCTTCCCCTAAGAACCTACTCTCCTACTTCCTAATTTCTTACATGAGCGTTGGCTGATTCTGATCTTAATTCAATGGAATCACACCATGCGTGTTCGATCAAGTCTGCCTTCTTCCTTCAACAGCCCGTCTGGAGGACTGATCCAAGTTGTTGCTGGCGCGTGCACATTCACTATTTTGCATTTCTACATATTATTCTCTTTTCTGAATAGACATCAGCCGATTATTCTATTCTCGGGTTGAGCGACATGTAGCTGATTTTCAAGTTTTGGTGAAACCAATTGGTACTTCTAAGAACATTCTTGCACATGCCTTTTGGTGCACATACATGCTCATTTTTGACCCAGGAGTGGGATTTGAGTCATTGCATTAACTGGGATTGAGAAAATAAGACTCTTCCTGCCTTTCCTCAGGCAGGACAACAGACACAGAGAAAGACAGCAGCCACTGAGTCCCCAGAGAACAGGGCCAATCCCAGGCTTTGTGGCACCTGTCAGGGTCACGCGATCCTCCTCTTTGACCCTGGGAGTCACAAACCTTGTTGCTTAAAATTATATGCATAGGAGCAATGCACCCCTCTCTTGCCTGCAGGGCCAAAGCCACGTTGGCTCAGAGACGGCTCCTGATTTCCAGCGCTGGCAGATAAGGACATCTGGACTCCACTCCCTTCTTTTCTGAGAGATGCATTCAGATTTGTACTTCTGCCTTTCCTACCAGATGAGGACACCGATTCACTCGTTCATTGTCGCTTCATAAGTCATTCAATATGCACATTTTTCTAGTTTTCCTTTTTCTTAAATTTATTAAGGAATAGTTTATTAAAGTAAAATAACAGAGAGCTGTCACATGCATTATAAACAGAATCCATTTTTTAAACTTTTCTATAAAGATCCTGTTCCCACATTTGTCAGAGATGAGAACCACTCAAACTTTTTTTGTCTTTCCCTTGTCTCAATTTATAGTTCTAAT
Organism: Equus quagga; assembly: GCF_021613505.1. Taxonomy (NCBI): domain Eukaryota; kingdom Metazoa; phylum Chordata; class Mammalia; order Perissodactyla; family Equidae; genus Equus; species Equus quagga. The sequence continues at coordinate 3,122 of NW_025793570.1, read as the reverse complement.
AAAACAGTTAATAAAATAGATATTTAACAATTAAGTGCATAAAAGAAATATGTATGTGATAATAAATATGTACACACATATTATTTTACTTTAATAAAAATTATAGAATATATAAGTATATAATAAGAAAGTATATAAAAATATTTGGTATTACATGGCATACACACACACATTGAATGATGTGTTTGTTAGTCCATTCCCCTTTAAAGGGCATTTGCCCTTTTCCCTATCCGATTTGATCTTCTGTTTAAGACTGGCACCTGAGCTAATAACTGTTGCAAACCTTCTTTTTTTGTTTTCTCTCCACACGTGCCCTCAGTACATAGTTGTATATTTTAGTTGTGGGTCCTTCTAGCTGAGACACATGCAGCGATGACTCAGCATGGCCTGATGAGCCGGGCTACGGTCACACCCAGGATCCGAACCGAAGAAGCCCTGGGCCACCCAAGCAGAGCGTGCGAATATAACCACTTGGCGATGGGGCCAGCCCCCTGATTTGATCTTGCCTGAATCTCTGCTTCTTCTTGGACATCTCTCTGGAGACATGAGCAGCAGTTTCTCTATGGCACAAGTCTAGTAGAGAAAAAGTTATGTTGACAGAAAATCAGACAAAAAGATTATAAGAAAAGAAACGTACATACCAATATTCCTTATGAACACAGATACAGTGTCACTAGGCTTTAGGGACCATGATGAGCGATTGTTACGCAGTGATTAGAATAGCTGATGTAAAAACTAGTGACAGTATCAAATGCTGGAGAGAAGCTCATTGAGCTTATCAGATTTAGAGATTCATGTCTTTTATCAATGTGGGGAAGTTTTTGGCCAAATTTGAAGAAGTTGTTTCTTCAAATATTCTCTCTGCCCCTTTCTCTCTGCTTTTCTTCTGTTTCCAAGTTTCCTTTTACTTGATTCAGTGTTCACTTCGTGGCTACAAGTCTTTGACTGCTTTTGAATTTGACAATGTCAGTTCTGAAATTTTCTGCTTCTCTCTTGATGTTCTGATAGGGAATAAGAATTTTGAGCTGCCTTCTCCACCGTTTTTCTGCTGTCACTTCTCCTCAATAACTCACTTGGAACAAACAGAGAATGGAAAGGGAAAATAGCAAACCACCGGAAGTCCGCCAATTACGGAAGACTATGGGAGAGGCAGCAGGTGTGCCGTAGTTCATATCCTAGGTGAGCCAAGATGGAAACAGTGGTCCAGGTTGAGCAGTGACTTTGTTATATACTGAAATGGTCCTCTGTTTCAGGAAGAACAAGATTTCTGTTATCTGGAAGATCACAGGACACACACATCATGAAGAGGTGGTTTCTCTGAAGGGGTAATAGGTGTGTTACAGGAGTCTCTGCTCGAAATCTGACTCCAGATCTTTCAGCGACTCTGGGAATTCTAGTTTGAAAGAAACACACAGAATAGTGGTTGTCAGGGGCTGGGAGGAGGAGGGAATGGGAGTTGGTGTTTAGTGGGTTCATGGTTTCTTGACGGGGTAATCAAAACACTCTGGAACTAGACAGAGGTGATGGTTGAACAACATAGTTAATGCGTTAAATGCCACTGAACGATACACTTCAAAGTGGCTAAATTTATGTTGTGAATTTTATCTCAGTTACAAAAAGAGGCACACAAAAGTTCCACAGGCGCAAAGAGGCATGAATTGAAAAGTCTCATTCCTAAAAAAGAGACTTAAGTCCATGACAACCCAAATCAAACTTGTTCTTTCTCCAACACATGCAAACACTTTTGTTAGTCATCTTTGTTGGGGGAGCAAGCTTTTAATCTTGATCTGTTTCAGTTGCCCAGGCTCAGTTGCCATGCGCAGACCTACACCACTCCTCAGTGGCCACACTGTGGCTGTGACCCACATGCCAAATACAAGAAGACTGGTGCAGAGGTTGGCTCAAGGCAGATCTTCCTCAAGCAAAAAGAGGAAACTTGGCCACAGATGTTAGCTCAGGGCAAACCTTTCTCAGGAACCAAAAAAAAAAAAAAAAAGGAAAAGAAAATTAAACCAGTATCAGAAAGAAAACAATACTCTTACAATTGCATCAAAAAGAATAAAATACCTAGGAATAAATTTAACCAAGCTGCTGAAGGATCTATATACTGAAAACAATACAACATTGATGCAGACGCAAATAAGTGGAAATGTATTTTGTGCTCATGAAAGGGAAGAATCAATATTGTTCAAATGTACGTACGACCCAAAGCAGTCTACAATTTCAGTGCAATTCTTATGAAAATTGTAATGGAATTTCTCACAGCACTAGAACAAATAATCCTCAACTTTGCAAAGAAGACAAAAGACCCCAGAGAGACAAAGCAGGCATGAGAAAGAAGAACAAAGGCAGAGGCCTCCCAATCTCTGATTTCAAACTACATTGCAAAGCCGTGGTGATTAAGACAATGTGATATTGGCATGGAAAGACACACACATACCAATGGAACAGAGTGGAGAGCTCAGAAATAAGTGTTCACATACAAAGGCAAATAATATTTGACAAGGGAGCCACAGACGCTCAATGGGGAAAGTAGAGTCCCTTCAAGATATGCTGTTGGAATAACTGGATAAACAAACACAGAAAGGTAAAACTTGACCCCCATCTGATGTCACTTCTAAAAGTTAAATCACAAAGGATTAAAGACTTAAACAAAATACCTGATACTGTAGGAACCCCTAGATAAAACAGAAGGAAGAAGCTCCTGGATAGTGGTCTTGACAATGAATTTTTAACTATGACACAAAATGCACAATCCACAAAAGCAAAAAACAACACGTGGGATGACGTCAGTTTAAAAGCTTCTGAACAGAAACAGAGATGATCAACAGTACGAAAAGTCAATCTATGAACTAAGAAAAACTATTTGCACACCATATATCAGATTGGGGGTTCATATCCAAAACCTATGAGGAGCTCATACAAGTCAATCACAAGAAAAAAACTAGATCTGATTAAAAAGTGAACATAGGAACTTTATAGAAGTTTTCAAAGAAGACAACCATAAGATCAGAGGTGCATCAAAACGTGCTCAACATCACTCATCATCAGGGACATGCAGATCAAAACCACAACTCGCAACTGTTAGAATGGCTGTTATCAAGAAGACAAGAGATGGCAAG
>NW_025793569.1:8270-13369 GCF_021613505.1 Equus quagga | reverse complement strand
GGCCTGATTTTATCCCCTGACCACAGGGACCAAGCTGGGATAATTGGATCCTTCAGAGGACTTTTCTCTGGTGGTAAAATAAGGAAGATATGAGCCCCTTAGTTGCCAATGACAAAGGTTAAATCTCATAGAGAATGCTAATCCATGAGAATGAAATCATCAGAGAAAAGCAGTGACAAAAGAGAGAAAGACAGATCCCATAGTATTTGAGCTCTTGGTTCCAGTATTCCTCAGGCCCACCAGCATACCCCTGCCCTTACATAAAACAATAAAATCTCCCTTTTGCCAAAGCTAATTCAAGATGGGTTTTTGTCACTTGTCATCAAGAGTTCTGACTTAAACAGCAGTCCATCAATTCACATGCGAATGAAATGAATGACCAAAACATAAGAAATCAATCTCAGCACATCATCTCCAATTCCCTATTTCAAAACAATACTGTGGTTCAGATTTAAAACACATTAGTGTGCTGTTCAACAAATTTAGTGGGACCAACTTTATTTTTAATAAAATATATTAGATCAGAATAGGAAAAAAACAGTAAATATTTATAACCCACCACACATAGGAATGGCTTATGAAACTTTTCTTTCAGAATATACATGTATATTATATACATATATTTCATTGATTCTAAAAAGCACTTTTTTTTACCTTTTAGTTTCTCTGAACTCACGATGACCTTTATAATCAATCGAATGGTGTAATTTAATTGACATCACTTTTTTCTTTTTCAGCGGTACCTAAAATAATGGTGCCTCTGACAACCAACGGAGTCTTAGATTTGATGACATACTGTGTGCGTACATGTGTATGTGTGTGTGTGTTCTGGATTGTGATGCAAAATATATTTCTTACTGCAGGTACCAATTAAGAGAATTTGAAAATAACTGCAGCATACAACTTATCTAGGGATCCCAAATTGATCATAAAACAGAGTAATCTTTGCTATACATATCAACTAAGGCATTTATTCACACTCATATTTACATAATGCCTTAACACAGCCAATTATACAAAGGGTTCCCCAAATGGCTTCCTTACTGTGGGAACCCTCTGATCCTCACAGGGAAACTTCAGGTAGTAGAACAGGCAAGTGGGGTAATATATTGGATCAACAGGCTTCTAGTGTTATTCAAAATACCACATGCAGCCCCCTGCCCAAAGAGAGGCACAGGGTGGCTGTAACCCTGCCAGGATGTCAAGGCAGTGATGACAAGGAAGCCCAATTGTCTCTCACCTACAGATGGCAGTGTCCCCCAAGTGCATTTATAAATTAGCTGCTTGTAACTTTAATTTGACTTTCCCTTGGAAGTCATGTTATAAATATTGATCAGATCCCCTGGAGAGCCCACAAGAGTCATTTTAAGACATAATGTAGTTGAACTCTGGATGTGCCTGGGGGTGACTCAGTGCCCACTAAAAGAGGAAGACATTCTCCTCCCTCCAGTGCCTGCTACATCCCACATCTGCTGCTCCCCCCGGCTCCCAGGGACATAGCATTCAGGCTCATTCTATTCCCAGTACAATCATCCTGATAGTTGGCAGTCTTGATCTGCTGACCTAGAGTCTAACAAAGAGACTAATGTGGATATGGATATTTATACGTGCATCCTGGTTTCTCTTACTGAGAGTCCTCTGGTTCAAGAATTCAAAGCCCAGAAATTCCAGATGCAAACACCATTTAGCATTTTTATGTCTTGGCTGCTTTCAAGGATGCTGCAACTTGTCAAGACAGGAGCCCGCAGTGACAAGCTCCCTTTGTCCTTCCTCCAGCGGCTCAAGTCATCAGTAAGCCCCACGGTCAAGGCAAGACTGCAGGGAGGGGCCTGGTGGTGCTGGTCAAGTCCCCATTTGCAGGGATGAGGCCAATTCTCAGAAACCATGGGCCAGTGTAGAAGGAAGTATACACCTTTACGGGAACTTTGCCAAAGCCGTGTCTTTCTGAGCAATTTTCCAGCTCCCTGCTGAGCAGATACAGGTCCAGGGTAAGAAGGAAATAGCCAAGTAAAAGGTAAATGAAATGAAGTAGCAGTTGAGTCCTCCAACCTCTCATCATGCAAGAGCAGCTTTGTGCAGCCCCACTTTATATGATCCTATTGGCCAAAGCAGACAGCAGTGAGCCCTAACACAAGTGTCTGCGGCTTGTAAGGGGGAAGAAAGACCTACTATTTAGTGAACAGACGCTACCCCAGGCACTGCCCTGGGTGATTTACATAAAGTATTTAATTTATCAATGTATTCACAAGAAGCCTATCCAAAAAGAAGGAAAAATACAAACACACTATTTTGCATCCCCTCACAAAAGTTATCAGTAATTGTTTTGTTGGTATTGGTCTTTGAAAGTTATCCTAAATGTATAGTAGTCAGGTCATATTCAAATTCTGTATAGCAAAATTAAATCAGGTATGGGATCTTTTTCATCCTTAAGGATGCAGCGGGAAAGTAAGACATGGGCATTTTTAGAGCATGAATGCCGATGTCTTCTAGAACTATCACTCTTCAATGAAATGCTGAGAAAAGAACTGCAAAGGGAAAAAATAAGACAGGAATAAATGGGAAACATCCTGCGCAGGCTTTTCCTCCTCACCCTTGGTAAACACACACAAAAATTCTCAAATATTAGCAAATGGCAACTCTGTTGTATTGTAAAATCTTTTTATTCTCTTTGAGGAAGATTAGCTCTGAGCTAACTGCTGCCAATCCTCCTCTTTTTGCTGAGGAAGACTGGCCCTGAGCTAACATCCATGCCCATCTTCCTCCACTTTATTTGTGGGACGCCTACAACAGCATGGCATGCCAAGCAGTGCCATGTCTGCACCCGGGATCTGAACCGGCGAACCCCAGACCGCCAAAGCAGAACATGCGCACTTAACCACTGCGCCACCAGGCTGGCCCCTGTATTATAAAATCTTGAACAAGTGATGGGGTAGCCATCTCCACTGAGAATTTTCTAGTTTATGAATCTAAGGAGGGCAGTTTGAGGAGGTACAAGTGTCCTTCAACTCATCAAATTACCAGATTGCTCTGGTCCAATCCCATGAAAAACATTTAAAAGTAACTATAGGTTGGAATTCAAAGAGACTTATGCACCCCTATGTTGACTGCAGCATTATTCACAATAGCCAAGGTGTGGAAGCAACATAAGTGCTCAACAACTGACAAATGGATAAAGAAGATGTGGTATATATACACAATGGAATACTACTCAGCCATAAAAAAGACAAAATTGTCCCATTTGCAACAATATGGACGGACCTTGAGGGTATTATGTTAAGCAAAATAAGCCAGAGAAGGATAAACACCGCGTGATTTCACTCATATGTGGAAGATAGACAAACACATGGACAAAGAGAACAGATTAGTGGTTACCAGAGGAGAAGGGGGTTGGCAGTGGGCATAAGGGGTAAAGGGGCACATATATATGGTGACCGACAAATAATAATGTACATCTGAAATTTCACAATGTTATAAACTATTATGACCTCAATAAAATAACTTTTTAAAAAAGTAACTATGGGTTGGAAAAGGAATCAATTTCAAAGTCAAGGAATTAGGACTCTATTTCAGGCAGTATGGGAGCCATTGTCGCCTGACTGCTCACACAAAAATCAACTATAAATTCTGCATGAACTTTTAAAAGAAAATTTTGAAATCTGCTTTGAGTCTACAAGAAAGTAAGAAATACTCAGAGGCCAAAACCTTTACAAAAGCAGAAACCTGGTCAGGTAAGCAGATATTGAGGCTTAACTTTCATCTGGAGGACAACGGCCGGAACTGAGTTTTGATATCCACAGACTGGCGAAGATACCACAGACTGGTACCTACAGAAGACCAACTCCAGGGACCACTCGAGATTGGCAGTCTCACAGGAGACTTCCCACTTGCCCTCACGCTCCACGTAGAGCTGATACGCCAAAGGTCTACACGCTCAGTGTAAAGAGTGAACTAGAAATAAACCCATCCCATGTACTGGGGCTACAAAGAAAAGTTCCTGTCCTGTACCTTGGCACTGAGTGGAAAATGAAAAAACTCTCCCTTGAGAATTCGTAACTACATTATTATTGCTATTATAATGTTACTAAAATCTCATTAACGATAATAATTAAAACCACGCTGATACCATGTTACACCCAACCAGTTCAGCAAAAATTTAAAAATATAACAAGATCAAGCATTGACAAGGATGTTGAGCAGTGGAAACACACATTGGTGGTAGAAGTTCAAATTGGTACAATGTCTTTAGTAAGTTGGTATTATTGAACAAAGTCAAAGTTATGCATGCACTGTGATCCAGCAATTCCACTCCTAAGTATTTAGTCTAGAAAAATTTCTGCACATTGTTCCAGAGAAATGGGCAAGAATCTTCCCAGCAGTGCTGTCTGTAATAATATAAAAACTAATGAGGGCCGGCCCGGTGGCACAGCAGTTAAGTTTGCATGTTCCACTTCTCGGTGACCCGGGGTTCACCCGTTGCGCTGGTTTGGATCCTGGGTGCGGACATGGCACCGCTTGGCAAAAGCCATGCTGTGGTAGGTGTCCCACGTATAAAGTAGAGGAAGATGGGTACGGATGTTAGCTCAGGGCCAGTCTTCCTCGGCAAAAAGAGGAGAACTGGCAGTAGTTAGCTCAGGGCTAATCGTCCTCAAAAAAATAAAAATAAAAATAATAAAATAATAATAATAATAAACTAACAATAACCCAAATGCACATCAAGAGTAGCATGAATAAACTATGGGATATTTACACAGTGGGATTCTATATAGTAATGTGAAGGAACAAACTACAAGCACATGCAACAATACGAACCGACCTCAAGAATCTAATGTGCAGTGAGAAAAGCACGTTGCAAAGAATAAATTCAGTATGAGTCCATTTATTCAAAGGTAAAGAGCACGCAAAATTAAATAGTATATTGTTAGAGATATACACATATTCACTAATACCATAAAGAAAGTCAAAGGAATGATAAACCCCAAGTTAGGATATTAGTTACCTCTGAGGAGACAAAATGGATAGAATCCAGGAGGGGCATAGCAAGGACTTCAAGGTAATGCTTATGTTCTCTTTCGGTAATGTTCTTTTTATTGAACTGGCTG
>NW_025793569.1:4776-8159 GCF_021613505.1 Equus quagga | reverse complement strand
CATTATAATGTCTTTGATGCCAAAAAATTGTTTGTTAGGTTGGTTTCTCATTTGTTTGCCATTATAAGAATTTGTTTATCCTAGAGGTTCTTAAGAATGGCCATTGGGGCCTCAACTAAAAGGAATGCTTTGCCAATAAAATTAGAGAGTCTTAGATCTGGAAATGCTCTCAAAAGATAATATGATGCAGACACTAGCCTCCAGGACTGAAAGTGTCCCAGTGAAAACTCAAAGTTCAGAGACACAGCCATCCCAGCCTGTTCTCAACATCTTACCTCTAGGATGGTCTAAAGTTCTTCCTTCAAAAACTTTCTTGCTTTAATATGTATGTCAGTATTCTCCCACTGCCATTATCAATGTTCATGAGAAACTTTCTGTGTGGGTCAGATAAACCAGGGAAAGGGTTGATGAGAGTGTATTGACGCAGACAGAAAAGGCTTCTTGTGGCTCAGGGTCAAATGCACGCAAGGCCTAGACCATGAAGTTACCCAAGCAGACAAGGGAACTTCTTATCCCCGCAATGGGAAGCTGGAGTTCCGCATCTAGACTGCCCAGGGGAGAAGGACCAGGAAGTACTGATCACCACGGCAAGATGAGAAGGGATTTGAAGTCTGGGAAACAACAAAAGGGGAAAGGCTTACAAATCAAATTCATAAAATATATTTTCCCAAACAGATTAGAAAAACTTTAAAAGATCAGTAATATCTAGTGTTGGTTAGAGTATGGGGAAATAGTCTTATACATTGCTTATAGACATGCAACTGGGAAGACTCTGGAAAACAAGCTGGCAATACACATGAAAACCATTTAAAACACACATGCACCTTGAGGCAGCCACTTCCAGAATTCATCTTAAGGAAACAATCAGATAAATTTGCATAAACAAGAATTTTTGTTGTGATGGAGTTTATACTAACAAAAAGCTGAAAATACTCTAATATCCATCAAGAGGGGCTAGTTAAATAAATTGTGCTATAGCTCTTAAAAATAACGATACACGGGGCTGGCCCCGTGGCCGAGTGGTTAAGTTCGCGCGCTCCACTGCAGGCGGCCCAGTGTTTCGGTGGTTCGAATCCTGGGCGCGGACATGGAACCTCTCATCAAACCACGCTGAGGCAGCGTCCCACATGCCACAACTAGAAGGACCCACAACAAAGAATATACAACTATGTACCAGGGGGCTTTGGGGAGAAAAAGGAAAAAAATAAAAAAATAAAAATAAATAAAAAATAACGATACAAATAGTAATTGAAATGATAATGGTATGCAGACTAAAGCATAGGGGTGCTAATGACTATAAGGTTGAAATGTATTAAAAACTAGCTGTATCAATGGATGGAGGGATGGATAGATATGCAATGAAGCATGTATAGCTAAATGTTAATTGTAGAATCTAGTTGGTACCATATGATCATTCACCATAAAAATGTCTAACTTTTCAGTGTGTTTGAAATTTTTGCCAACATTTTGTTTACAAAATATTAATTAGAATGGAAAGATGTCCACCACAAAGTTTAATTTTACAGAAAGCAGATTACTCAAAAATAGATGGGTAAATAACATTGTTTCAATTGGGTGTATGTATGTAAAGAATAGAGCCTAGAAAGATAAATACCAATATTAAAAGTGGTTATCTCTGGGTGGTAGATTAAAGGTGATTTGATTTTCTTTTTTCTTATTTATTTATTTTTTGAGGAAGATTAGCCCTGAGCTAACTTCTGCTACCAATCCTCCTCTTTTTGCTGAGGAAGACTGGCCCTGAGCTAACATCCGTGCCCATCTTCCTCTACTTTATATGTGGGACGCCTGCCACAGCATGACATGCCAAGCAGTGCCATGTCCGCACCCGGGATCTGAACCGGCGAACCCCGGGCCGCCGAAGCAGAACGTGTGCACTTAACCGCTGCACCACTGGGCCGGCCCCAAGCCTTCTTTTTTATATTTTGTGTTTGTCAGTCTTTTCAGATTTTTTTAATGGCCCACTGTTAGTTTTAAAATTATTTAATAGGGGCCGTATCAAGAAAGGAAAGCAGGAAGGGGATGAGTTTGGGAGTGGGGCGGAGAGTGGAGCAGGCCCAGAACCCAGGTGGGTTGTGCTGACCCTGCTGTTGCTGTGTGAGCCTGCTTTCAGGACCCCAGCAGTCATGCACTCTAAGGAATCTGGCAACTTGAGACATCACCAGCTATTCCCAGGCATGTGGAATAATCGCCAAATTAGTGACTAGATGAGGATAACATCTTGCTCATCCTGTTATGACACAAACTGCCCAGATTCATCTATTTTAATATAAATGAGGAGTTTTAAAGTGATAAGAACATAAAGATGAACTGTACAGTACTTGAGAAGCTGTGGAAACATTAATAGATTAACAGACCAAAACTAGATTTTCTCAGCCCCTGCTGTGCTTCCGTCCCTTCTCTGGAGATGAACCATCATCAGACTAGAAAAAGCCACACAGTAGGAAGAAGGGCTTGGAACAAGAGCAGTCAGTCCCCAGCTGGCTGCCTTACCCGAGCTCAAATTTCCAGATCCAGGGAAACTATAACCCAGGGCCTGAAAGAATGTAGAGGGCAGACTGGGGGATTATTCCTCATAATCACTGAAAAATTAAAGGAAATCAAAGAAGTATGAAAGAGGGCCAGCCCTGGTGGCCTAGTGGTTAAGTTCAGCACACTCCGCCTCCGTGGGCCCGGTTCGATTCCTGGGTGCAGCCCTACACCACTCATCTGTCAGTGGCCATGCTGTGGTGGTAGCTCACATACTAAATAGAGGAAGATTGGCAACAGATGTTGGCTCAGGGCAAATCTTCCTCAGCAAAAAAAAGAAGGAAAGAAGTGTCAAAGACTAAGGATGGGCAATTTTCAAAGCAGTAAAAATATGGAGTTGGAAACTATAGACACGAAACACTTCAATTCTATCTTAAGCTTTATAACACATTGTTAAACAGAAAAATAGGAAGAATTTTTTAAATGGTGATAATTTGGAATCAGCTTTGGTTCAAAAAGAACAAAGTGGGCCAAATTAATCTTCATTTCCTTGGTGTACTCAAGAGAATGCCTCCTCTGATACAGCACATCTCGACTGCATAAAGGCCCATCCACCCTCATTTGATATCCTTGTGACCGGATGGTAATACCTTAAGTGGTTGTAAATACCCTAAGGAAATACTGATTTATATATTGTGTTTGCAAAAGCAGTGACTTTTCAACTTTTTATTTTTTAACACAACCCATGGTAGGAAATTAATTGTATCTTGTGACTCAGTACATATATATTTACATGACTGAAAAATAAGTTTCACAGAGCAACACATAAGGTGTGATGCCCTCTCATATTTTCTATTCTATTCCATTCTAGTTTTGGAAAGGCACTGCTCATGACC
>NW_025793569.1:0-4695 GCF_021613505.1 Equus quagga | reverse complement strand
GAAAGAAAAATTAAGGAGAATACATTTGCAGAAGATAAAAGGTTGAAAGGACAGGATCTTAGTTTTGCTCCTCCCAAAGCAGACCCTGAGACAAGGACTTGGGGGCAGGTAGGTCATTTGGGAGGCGATCCCAGGAAGCACAGTGAGAAAGGAGGGGAAATGAGCTAAGAAAGAGACAAGTTCATAAAGGTGTGCTACTGAGCAGGCCGCTGCTGGGGGCAACCAGGACTCATTCCCACTGAGGAACCTCTGGGGAACTTAGAAGCTAGAGAATTTATCCACTGACTCTTGCCTCTCCTTGGCTGAGGGCTGGTACCAAGGGTGTTAAATCTTCTCCTCTTCCAGAACTTCCTGCTGAGCAAGCTCCCACAGCACTGGAGAAAGCCTGCAGGCAAAGCCTCCGAGACACAGGAAGGTCTGAGGCGAGAAGCTGTCTGCATGAGCGGGAACTGTCTACTTCAGCTGCAGGAGAATGCAGAGGTGGGCTGAGGGGAGACAGGGCAGGGCATCAACAGCATTGGCTACGAACAGGCAAAAATGACAGATGAAGACATCGTCAGAGGCAGTAGCTGATTGGAAACTTACAAGGAGAAATTTAATAGAGATTATAAACACGGACTCTTGTATTTCTCTTCTCACACTAAGCTACACCAGGATGGGGGGCCCCACCCTGGCAGACTTGGGAGTGAGTAGTCAGCTAGTTGCCTACATTGTAAGGTAGCAGATGAAGCAGCTTCTAAAAAAGAGAAAGGAACAGGGACCAGCAAGAGGACAGAGGCTAAACTCCACAAGGCTAATGTAATCTAGACTGAACCAACCACACCGGGCTATTTAGGCCAATTCTTGGGGCCACACTTTGAGAATGACACTGACATGATGGAATATGATAGAAAAACCAAAAAGTGACCAATGTGGGCTAGCTTTAATAACAAGTAAATAAATCAACAGATAAGTTAAAAGTTTGTCGAATGGTGGGGAAATTTTAGCTTTATAGTCTGAAGAAAATTAGACTTAAGGGAGATCGAATCCCTGGGTTCTGATTTCTCCTGGATGAAAATATAGGGAGAGAGGCTCGCTCTGTATAATTGCAAAAGTGAAAAACAGGGCCAATGTCTGGAAGTTATCCACAGGCTAGTTTCAGCTCAATTTGAGGCAGGATTTTCTATGGCTTGGAGACCATCTTGAGACACCATCAAAGCTCACTGAGCCTGGAAGTGTTCCCACGAGGCTGGAGGATGCTGGCAGGGGAATTGAGATGGGGGATTCCCGCTCTGGGGCGTAGGGTGGAGCTCTAAGGCCCTTTCCAAGGTTAGGATTCTGTGGTTCTGTGAACTTATAATACCAAATAATGTCTCACACACAGACCCCAGATTGAGTTTTCTATCATTGAGAAGCCACCTTTGGGGAGGGAGGGATAGGCAGAAAGATGGAGGAAGGGACAAAAGAAGACTCTAAAAATAAGAGAGAGAAATAATAAAAAGGCAGAGTGATGAACACCTACAAAAGACCATTTCATCAGCCCTGGGGAGGAGGGAAGATCTATGGCTTTCAATCCACTAGTGGTTACAAACGTGGGCTCCTACTCCTTCTCCTGCTGTAAAAGAAAGGTGAGGAGGCGGGAGAGAGAGAAGCCTCCAACAATAATCATTCCACATGTCTCAGATTCAGTGTAAAAAGAGAGAAAAACAAGAGGTTTCAGTGTTGTCATTTAGAAAATAAGCTACAGACTCTCTCACACATATTGTTTGGAGCCTTGGAGCACAGACGCACAGGGAAACTATAAATCCAGATGTGCCCTGGCTTGTTAGAAGCATGCACAGCAAATATTAAACAAGTAAGTACCCTGGGGTGGGGGCCAAGATAACTGCATGATTATCTCCATGATTTTCGGCTGTGGCAAATGCCTCTTTTTAAGTAGGATTCTGCAGCACTAATGGTACAAAGATTATGCAGGCGCCAGGAAGCAAAAGTACCCTGGAGAGCAGAACAAAAGGGCTTTAAGACGAAAATGAATTTTTAAGATGGATGAGACACGGCGACTTGTTGCATAATAAAAGGCATTAGTAGAATATTAAGTTCTGAGGCCCAAGCAAAAAATCAGGGATCATGCCACATGTGCCACTTGTCTCCTCTTACGCACTTTTCCCAGCCTGTCCACTGCCAGAGTCATCCTTCTTCTGTATACTACTTATAAATGTTTTATTTAAAGACAAGCGCACAGTTCAATGAATTGTCACACACTGAACACACCCATGTAAAAGCACTCATGAAACGTGACCAGAATCCTGCCACTATCCTGACTTCCAACATCATCACAAGTTGATTTTTTCCTATATTCAAAAAGTGCGGAAAGTAAGTTGTGAGCAAATTAAAAACTCAGGGTGGTCTCTTTCATTTAAGTGGATTAAAAATTCAGTGTGATATCTTCAGAGGTGAGGTTCTGTAATCAGTACGGTGCCTTTCTAGAAGGCTAGGAGTAAAACGATGGAGTCGGATGCCAGGAAGCCTCACCCACCTCGGCTGCCACCTAGCTGTGTGACTGTGGCCAGCCCCACCATCTCTCAGAGCCTTAGTTTCTTCCTGTTTAAACGTGGAGTTGGTAAATTCTATCGAAGATTTTTAAATTAAGGCACAGGCATCATATCAGAGGGAAAGAGTTGATTTCAAGAGTGTGAGCAAGACACAGATGAGGAGGGAAATGGGACTGATAAATGACAGAGTGGCTGGAGAAAAGGAGAGAAGGTCTCAGATACCAGGGCTAGATGCTCTAGTTGAAAACAGCATGGCTCTATTTTAGACTTCAACCCTGATTTATATTCCTGAAGTGTTTTTATGAGCTAATGATGCATTACATGTCAACATCGTTGGTTCAGAAGGGAAGACTTCAAAGAGCCTATTAAATTGGGGATTTGGCTTTTGCTGATGTTTGGAACAGAACTTGAAAGTTAATGCAAATGTTGTTTTCTGAGCCTCAGCTATCACTGGAATTAAGCTGCAGTCCATTCCAGACGTCTTCTCAAAATAAGAATGTGTGGCCGGTTCATCTGCAATTCGAAATAGCTTGGGTGGAATAAGAAGCTGAGCCAATCACCTGGGCTAGGGCCACCTAGTACATGACCCACTCATGGGTCTCAGTCATCCGACTGAAGTGGAAAAGAAGCCACAGTTCCTCACAGTTCACTCTTTATACATGAGTGGACATAATTTCATTTATGTTTTAAAGCTGTTTAATGTTTGATGATACCAATACAAGTGCCAAAAGAAAAGCAATTGAAAAGTTTACCAGAAGCTTCATCTGCATGAAAGATCACATTTTACTGAATCTCCCCCAATTCCACAATTTCCACTGCTCAGGCTAAAGATAGGGTTGTTGATTCACCACTCAGATGAGCTATCTAATAAAGTAAAGGAAGGACATATCTCATTTGATGCATAATTGTTCTTGCATGGTTACGGTCCTTTAATTATTAACATGCACTTAATGGCAGTACTTTATGAAAAAAGGCTTTGGATGGAACTAAAAAAAGTTTAGTTTTTTTAGTAAAAAAAGTTTTTGGATGGTTTACTTTAAGGAACAAAAGTGACTTATACCTGTGTCAGATACAGATATATTATCCTTTTGAACTTGCAGAGTGACTTCAGAAGATCAGTATTCCCCACTGTTTAAACTATGATTCTTTTCTTTTCTCATCCTGGTAGATGTGTCTTTGGAAAGAAGAAAGTGTTTTCCAATGATAAGCATTCCAATCATTTCTCTAAAGTATAATAGTTATAAAACCCCATGCAAAAGAATTTTCACCATCTGCAACAAAATCAAGTCAAAAGTTATTTATCAAGGCCTAATAATACACTTGTTACCACAGTCAAGAAAACGTAGAAAAGAAGAAACAAAAGAGAAAAAGAAAGAAGGGAGGAAGGAAATCACCTATTTGATCACCATGAAAAAGGCCATGTAACATTAAAAAGACAGATCACAAGATTCCAGTTCTGGGGAAGATGAAGTAATCACACTCCACCTCGTCTTTCCTACTGAATGCAACTAAAAAAACTGAACAGAGTGCATTGAACAGCTATTTGAGGACTCTGAAAAGGAAACATTAGCAGGCAGAGTGAAGAAGAAGACAGAATTTGAAGTACCACTGAACTGGTGGTGGCTTTCCCCTGGGCTGACCCTAAGTCAGCCCAAACACAGAAGTGGACACTGCATGCAGAGAGAGTTCCAGAAGAAGCCCTCTAGCTCTGGCTCAAAGAGTGGGAAAGGGGACTCCGAATGCTCAGAGAGAGTGGGGAAAATCCTCCAGTTTTCTTTTTTGTTTGTTTTCTTTGTTCTCTTGTGCCCCAGGTAACCTTGTGGTGGCAATGGGCAGGAGTGACAGCATGGCAGCTATAGCAGTAGCAGCAGGGGCCTGAAGGTACCTAACACTCCAGGTAAGGGGAACTTTTCTCTCTGATTGGAGAAGCTGTGATCTTAAGAGGGTGGGGTGATCACCCATGGCTCTTTGTCCTTCTCTGTCTTCCTCTTGCTTAATTCTTTTCAATCTTTTTTCTCTATTGTTCAGGGACCTGTGGGACAAGATCAAAAGGTCTAACATTCAAAGCATCAGATTTCAAGAAGGAGAGGAGAATAGTGCAGTGGGATGCAGCTAAAGTGGTGCTTAGAGGGAAATTTATAGCATCAGACACTTATGTTAGAAA
>NW_025793568.1:0-1536 GCF_021613505.1 Equus quagga | reverse complement strand
TCATCAAACTCAAGGAAGGGGTCATGGGAATCACTGATATACAGCCAATCAGCAGTACAGGTAACAACCTGGGCTTGTGATGGCATCTGAAATGGAGCAGAGAGAGCCTGGTAGGACTGAACTCTTAAACAGTGGTATCTGATGCTGTCTCCTTGTGGATAGTGTCAGAATTGAATTGAACTGTAGAACACACAGCTAATGTCCAAGAATTGTTTGCTGTATGGAGAAACACTACATACCTTGAAGTCAGTACCAGAACCTGATTACATATCCATCACCATTTCTGGTAATTTTTGTGCTCTGAAGCTGACTTTCTCTGATATTAATTACCCATTCCAGCTTTCTTTGAATTAGTCATTGCATGGCATATGTGTTTCTCTCCTCTTACTCTTAACCTATGTATACCAGTAATGTTAAGGCCATGTCAGATGGAGAATGGTGGTTACTGAGTGAACAGGGCCCTATAGTCCTGTGTCCTGTTGCCTGCTTCCCTGGCTGAGGTGTCCCTTTGCCCATCCTCTGCCTCTTCCTGTTCCTCTCTACTAGGATTCTTGTTAAAAGCCCCACACAAATTGCACCACCCCCTTATCCATGCAGGCCCCCTGGTTTTCCTGACTGTTGATTTTTCTGAGAACCTCTTTCTCAAACCTCTTTTCTTCCTGGCTTCTCTCCATTCTCACTTACTGTCACACGGAGTATCACTTTTTTTTGCTATCACAGGGACCATTAGCCTAAGATGGTTCCCAGGGCCCCACCCACTCCTATCTCCATGCCCCAGTGGGGCTGCATTTAGTTTACAACAATGATAAAGGTTTCTTTTGGGTTAAAGTTCCAGAACTGGACCCAAGGGGGAAGAAAGATGTCAGGAAGGCACCAGGAGGAGAGAACTGGAAGATTCTTCTCACCACGTCAGCTCCTGCCGAGGTTGTAAGGACAAGAATAATGACAACGATTTATACTAGTGTCTCTTGTCAGAGCCCATTTCTCTTTCATGAATTAAAAAAACAAAATGCTATAAAAAATTAGTCAAGGGGACAAAGGTGAGAGGAGAGAAAGAATGTCAAATAGGGACAAGCCTCCACCAACAGCCATGGTCCACATAGCAGGATAGTCACTGACAGTCCAGGCCAAGAGCAGGCGAGGGAGGCCTCAGGACGCTAGAGGCACAAACTCCCTGGAGAGACAGTTCTCAGTGTAAATACTCACTCTCTTTCCTGCTTCTAGGTAGAAAAGGTTGAACATGTTAAGTCCCACAAAACCTGCTCTGCTCCAGCCTCTCGTGCCCTCAGACGCATTGTTTCATCCATTATTCCCTCCCCAGTCTTGTGTCAACTTCTCCCTCTCTGCTGAATCTGTTCTCTCATCCTAAAAAGATGACTGAACCTCTTCCACTAAAAAAGTCAAAAACTTACTAAATCTTATGACCTCCCTCCTGATCCATCTCTCTCTTGCTCATCACAGGCAACCTTCCTGGAAGAAAATTCTACATTTTTCATTCCACTTCTTCAGTTCTTTCCCACGTCTCTCCCTGGCTCT
>NW_025793567.1:4747-10601 GCF_021613505.1 Equus quagga | reverse complement strand
AGTATTCACTCTTTCACTGTTACATATGATGTTAGCTGTGGGTTTTTTACGGATGCTCTTTATCAGGTTAAGGAGGTTCCCTTCTATTCTTACTTTCTGAGAATTTTTATCATAAATGATTTTGAACTTTGTCAAATGTCTTTTCTTCACCTGTTGATATCATGTGGTTTTTCTCATTTAGTTTGCTGATAGAGTCAGTTATGTTGACTGACTCATGAACGTTGAACCAACCTTGTATTCTTAGAGTAAACCATAGTTGATTGTGATGTGTTATCTGTCTTACATATTGTTGGATTTGATTTGCTAATATTTTGCTAGGAATATTTGCATTTATGTTTATGAGGGATATTGGTCTGTGCTGTTCTTTTCTTGTAGTGTTTTTGTCTGGTTTTGGTATCAGCAGCATGCTAGTCTCGTAAAATGACTTCAAAAGTGTTCCCTTCCCCTATGTTTTCTGGAAGAGTTTATGTAGAAGTGGTTAATTTTTCTTTAAGTGTTTGGTAGAATTTGCCAGTAAAGCCCTCTGGTTTTTCTAGTGTGGTTTTTAACTACAAATTCAATTTCTCTGATAGATATAGGGATATTGAGATTATCTATTCTTGAGCAAGCTTTGGAATTTGTGTCTTTCAATGAATTTATCCATTTCATCTAATTTACCAAATTTATTGGCATAATAACTTCTTTTAATGTCTGTAGGAACGGTATTGGTGGCCCCTTCTTCAATCCCATTGTTAATAAGTTGTGTATTCTCTTTTTTTCCCTTGATTAATCTAGCTGAAAGTTTATCAATTTTATTGATGATTTTGAACAATGAGTTTTGGTTTCCTGATTTTTTTCTCTACTTTTTTTTTGATTACATAACTGATCTATTTCATCATTTCAATATTGATTTTGTTCTCATCATTATTATTTCCTTCTACTTAGTTTTGGAATAATTTTCTCTCTTTTTTCTAAAGGTGGTAGATTAGATTACTGATTTGGGATCTTTCTTTTTCAACATAAATATATAATGTTGTAATTTCTCTCTAAATATTGCTTTAACTGCATCCAGCAAATGTTTATATATTGTATTTTCATTTATTTAGAATTATATTTTGCTTTTTTAGCGAGGAGGTCATCTCTTTTTTCTTTGCTGAGGAAGATTAGCCCTGAGCTGACATCTGTTGCCAATCTTCCTCTTTTTTTACTAGAGGAAAATTAGTCCTGAGCTAACATCTGTGCCAGTCTTCTTCCACTTTTTATGTGGGTCATCACCACAGCATGACTAATCGGTGTTTTAGGTCCACACCCAGGATCCAAACCCACGAACCCAGGCCACCAAAGCAGAGCACACCAAACTTAACCACTATGCCACGGGGGGCCTTCCTGTTTCAGTTTTTTTTTTAAATTTTATTGAGGTCATAATAGTTTATAACATTGTGGAATTTCAGTTGTACATTACTATTTGTCAGTCACCATATAAATGTGCCCCTTTATCCCTTATCCCCAAGCCCCAATCCTCTTCCCCTCTGGTAACCGTTGAACTGTTCTTGTTGTCCATGTGTTAGGTTATTCTCAACATATGAGTGAAATCATGCGGTGTTTGTCCTTCTCTGTCTGGCTTATTTCACTTAACATAATATCCTCAAGGTCCATCCATGGTGTTGCAAATGGGATGATTTGATCTTTTTTATTGCTGAGTACTGTTCCATTGTGTTTGTGTGTATATATATATACCTAATCTTATTTATCCATTCATCAGTTGATGGGCACTTGGGTTGCTTCCACATCTTGGTTATTGTGAATAATGCTACATTGAACATAGGGGTGCATAAGTCCCTGAATTCTTGATTTTAAGTTCTTTGGATAAATACCCACTAGTGGGATAGCTGGGTCATATGGTATTTCTATTTTTAATTTTTTGAGAAATCTTCATACTGTTTTCCATAGTGGCTGCATCAGCTTGCATTCCCACCAGCAGTGTATGAGGGTTCCCTTTTCTCCACATCCTTTCCAGCATTTGTTTTTTTTTGTCTTGGTGATTATAGCCATTCTAACGGGTATGAGGTTATATCTCATTGTACTTTTGACTTGCATTTCTCTAATGATTAGTGATGTTGAACATCTTTTCATGTGCCTGTTGGCCATCTGTATATCTTCTTTGGAAAAATGTCTGTTGATATCCTCTGCCCATTTTTTTATTGAGGTGTTTGTTTTTTTATTGTTGAGTTGTATGAGTTCTTTATATATTTTATAGAGTAACCCCTTGTCAGACATATGATTTTCAAATATTTTCTCCCAGCTGCTGGGTCATCTTGTCGTTTTGTTCCTGGTTTCCTTTGCCTTGCAGAAGCTTTTTAGTTTGATGTCCCATTTATTAGTTTTTTCTTTTGTTTCCCTTGCCTTAGGAGACATGGTGTTTGAAAGGATGCTGCTATGACCGATGTCAAAGGGTGTACCGCCTGTGTTTTCTTCTAGGAGTTAATGGTTTAGGTCTTACATTCAAATCTTTAATCCACTTTGAGTTAATTTTTGTGTGTGGTGAGACAATGGTCTACTTTCATTCTTTTGCATGTGGCTGTCGAGTTTTCCCAGCACCGTTTAGTTTATTGAAGAGACTTTCCTTTCTCCATTGTATCTTCTTGTCTCCTTTGTTGAAAATTAGCTGTCCATAAATGTGTGGTTTTATTTCTGGCCTTTCAGCTCTGTTCCATTGATCTGTGAAATGCCACTTTTATCATCTCCTAAGGTATAGTGTAAATTGAGTGTTTCTAAGCTCTCTACCATTTTACTTATCTGTCCAACTATTTTAAATGTTGTAACTTTATAACGCATTTCAATATCTAGTGATGCAAGTCCTTCATTTTTCAGTTATATTCCAAAATTTCCCTATGTTCAACTCTTTATTCTTTGCATGATTTTCTTTGTTTTGTGTTGCTAGTCCCTTAAAAGTGATTAATTGGAAATCTGACTTCCAAGTTCTTTAAAGTCCTAGTTTAAATTTAGCTTTTACTACACTTTTTTCTGGGTGAATATGAAACATGAAAGCTGACCAGGTATCATTTTAATTTTTGCTCATTTTGAAATCTTTTAATGACTTGTTTTGCTGTTCAGTGCCACAGAGACTTTAAATGAAAAGTACAGTGTTTAAAACTTGGTATAGACTTTGCTATTTGAATTTTAATTTACTTTTTTTAGATACCTTAGGATTAGCCCAAAGGCATCCCTTCCACCACTTTTCAGATGCATCTCTCAAGAGCTTGTACTAAGGAAATAAGCGGTATTTTTTTTCTTAAAAATACTACTTATTTTATTTATTTTTTAATTTAAAAAAATTTTTTTAATTGCAGTAACATTGGGTTAAATATTGTATAGCTTTCAGATGTACAGCGTAATATATTTTGAATTCTGTGTAGATTTCATCATGTTCACCATCCAAAAACTAATTATAGTCCATCCCCTCTCATGTGAGCCTAATCACCCCTTTTGCTCTCCCCCCCTTCCCCTCTGGTAACCACCAATCCAATTTCTGTTGCTATGTGTTTGTTTGTCATTGTTTTTATCTTCTACTTATGAGTGAGATCATATGGTATTTGACTTTCTCCTTCTGACTTGTTTCACTTAGTATAATACCCTCAAGTTCCATCCATGTTGTCACAAAGGGCCGGATTTCATCATTTCTTATGGCTAAGTAGTATTCCATCATGTATATATACCATGTCTTCTTGATTCATTTGTCCCTTGATGGGCACCTAGGTTGCTTCCAAGACTATAATGCTGCATGAACATAGGGGTGCATGTATCCTTGTGCATTTGTGTTTTCAAGTTCTTTGGATAAATACCCAGCAGTGGGATAGCTGATTATCTTCATGATACATTTTGGCTTCTGGGGCCTCAGAACCCTAAGAAAAATGTCTGCTGATGGCTTTTGACATTGCTGTCATCTTCTCCTACTTGGAGTATATCCCTCAACCTCTCTTTCTTGATTTCTTTAAGTTATGAATTGAAGTGACTAAAGAGAAAATAATACCTCCCGGGATGTCGTTATCCCCTGGCTTGAGGCTTCCCTCACACCAAACCTCTTCTGTTTTACTTCCATGTGTCACTTGCAGAAATACTTGTGCCCCTTGTCACCCTCTCACTCATTAGAGGGTATAATTTAAAGTACATAAATATGGGACTTCAACTCATAAAATAGTTTCAGATTTTATGCCATTTAATAACTGGGACCCTGGGGCTGGCCCAGCGGCATAGTGGTTAAGTTTGCACGCTCCACTTCGGCAACCCGGGTTCACAGGTTTGGATCCCAGATGCAGACCTAGCACCACTCATCAAGCCATGCTGTGGAAGCATCCCACATAAAATAGAGGAAGATTAGCACAGATGTTAGCTCAGCAACAGTCCTCCTTAAGCAAAAAGAGGAAAATTGGCAACAAATGTTAGCTCAGGGCCAATCTTCCGCACACAAAAAAGCTAGGAACCTAAACTGTGTGCGATGACCAGTAAGCATTTAAATATGAATATAAATGATTCCTCAGGTTATAAAATCCAAAATAGCTGTTAAGAAAATAATAGGAGACATAATAAAGTCAAAGAATCTGAAGATTAGAAAGGTACCCACTCATCATCTTGTCTCCTCCAACCAAAGTGTAAATCCTGGCTCACAGACCCACTGAGGGACACAGTGTTTTCAGAATTAGTGCTTATGTTGCATGAAATTTAAATGTGATTTTAAATGATTTGCTCTATTTTTTTGGTGAGGGAGATTAGCCCTGAGCTAACATCTGTTGCTAATCCTCCTCTTTTTGTTTAGAGAAGATTGTTGCTGAGCTAACATCCGTGGCCATCTTCCTCTATTTTGTATGTGGGATGCCCACCACAGCATGGCATAATGAGTGGTGCAGAGGTCCATGCTCGGGATCCGAACCTACAAACAAAGTGAAGCGCACAAACTTAACCACTAGGATACTGGGCCGGCCCATGATTTGCTGCTTTAAGTGTGATTCTTTTTTCTTTTCTTTTTCTTTTTTTGTAAGGATGATTAGCCCTGAACTAACATCCATTGCCAGTCCTCCTCTTTTTTGGCTTGAGGAAGATTGTTGCTGAGCTAACATCTGTGCCAATCTTCCTCTATTTAATGTGGGACACCACCTCACAGTGGCTTGAAAAGTGGTGCTAGGTCCGCGCTGGGACTCAAACCTGCGAACCCTGGGCCACCAAAGTGTGCAGGAACTTAACAACTATGCCATGGGGCCGGCCCCTAAGTGTGATTCTTAATGAGTTGAAATCATTTTTTCCATAAGAACATATCTCCGGAGGCTGGCCCTGTGGCCGAGTGTTTAAGTTCGCATACTCTGCTTCAGTGGCCCAGGGTTTCGCCAGTTCAAATCCCGGGCACAGACATGGCGCCGCTCATCAAGCCATGCTGAGGTGGTGTCCCACATGCCACAACTAGAAGGACCTACAACTGAAAATACACAACTATGTACCAAGGGCTTTGGGAGAAAAATGAAAAATAAAATCTTTAAAAAGAACATATCTTTGGTATTTCTTATGGAACTAATTGAACAGTGTGATTTTTGTTTATATCAATTACTTTTACCTATGCAGTTTCTGAAACATGACTTCTCGGTAAAGTTGTGTGCCCTTTAGGGGTCATAGATCCTTTTAAATTAGAATAAGCTTTTCCGCACAACCAAGAGGACTTGTTTCAGGAGGGTTGCCATTCCCCTGGCAGCTGAGATGCACACACTTACGCACCACCTCTCCTACACAACCTCTCCTACCTGCTGGCAGCCTAGATGACTTCCTTTATTTGTTTAACAAAAGGTACAGAAGCTTAGGTGACTCCAGTGGCCCCACAGAGCAGGTACAC
>NW_025793567.1:0-4737 GCF_021613505.1 Equus quagga | reverse complement strand
AGCCCGTGATGGTAAGCCTGTAGACCAAGGATACTGGAATCTAAGAATGCCCATTGGGCCCAGTATTTATAAAATGCTTCCCTGAGCCAGCCACTCACCTGGGTGCTAGGGGCAACAGTAAACAAGACAGACTCACAGCCCTGTGAGGTAGGCACTATTATTACGTCTTCCATTCTGCATTGGAAACTTTGGACCCAGAGAGGTGGGTTGCGTTGCCCAAGGTCACGCAGCTCATCTGTAGCAGAGCCAGAATGGGAATCCAGACAGCTTGGTTGTTGACACTCTCGCTGAACTCACTGTTCTTTTTCTAATTCTTTGAGGTATAAAGTAAGGTTGTTTATTTGAGATCTTCTCTTTTTTCTTAATGTAGGCATTTACTGCAGTAAACTTCCTTCTTACATATCTGCAATATATAAGATTTCATCTCATACAATTTACATATTCAATATATGTAGCAAAATAGATGACGGTTGTGGAAAGCTTATCACCCTTGGATAAAACGTTTCAAAACATACCAATGACGTTTATTTCTTTAATTACAGCAAAACAAGAAATGAGCAAAAGAAACTCCTATTCATAGGAAGTAAAAACAGTGGGATTTGGGGTGTTTAATTGCTGAAAGAATGTTTTGAACTATCATGGGAAATCACCAAATCTCAAAGGGAAAAAGACTTCACAGAACAATGGCTGGTGCGGTCAGTAAGCAGAAGAGTCATGGAAGGCCAGACCCCTGGCGGTTCATGAAAGCAAGTGCTTGCTAAACAGGAGGCTGGACCCTGCCCCTCTCTTGAAGAAATGACAGATGTCTGGGAATGGCTCAGTGTTACCCAAGTTCCCGCCCTCTGTGGTAAAAGCCCCTCAAAGAGACCAAAACCCTAACAAGAATTTGTGAGCCAAAGCATAAACCTCTCTCATTTCTTCGAGGAAGAAAAGCCTTTCCTGGAAGTTCACCAGGCAAAGCATGTCAAGAAGCTCCTGAGAAAGTCCCCCAGGCAGTAAGCCACGGATGGTCCATTCGCCCCTCAGTGTGTGCGGCAATACTGATGGGCCCTGATGGCGGGAGAGACCCTGGATGACGGGAAGGGCGCTTGTTTGCTCATAAGAGAAACTCAGCTCAAACTGGATGAAAGAGGAAAAGGAAATTTAGGGCCTTACAGAACCTAAAAGTGTTGACGTAGTCAGTTTCGGACACAGGTGGATCCAGGGGCTTAATTGCCATCATCAGAACTAGATCTCTTGGCCTCACCTCTTCCCAGCTCTGCTTTTATCTGTGCTAGCCTCATAGTTAGAGGGGGCTTCCTTCCCGTGGTGGCCCCCAGAATCTCAACTTATACCCTCCTGGTTTAAGCTGACAAGAAAGAGAAATTTTCCTTTCTAAGAATTCAAACAAAAGTCCCATGAGTGTGTTTCACTGGATCAAATTGGACCACATGCCATCCCAGAACCAATTCCTGTGGCTGGGTGATTGGAGAAAACTGATTGTTAAGCGTGGGTCACATGTTCACCACTGGAACCAGAAAGTGGTTCAGCCTCACTGAACCACAGGACTGCTGGTGGGGAGAAGTAGATTCCCAGAGAAAAACCCATATGTCATTACCAGTAAAAGAGGACATAGCTCATGGCCAGGCAAAGGCACCTGGTCTCCAGTGATCATACAGGTCACCCCACCCCTGCCACTGGCACTATGTGCAAGGGGATGTGCCCCAGAGAAGGGACGTGTCTAATCCAAGGTCACACAGTGCCAAAGCTAGTGCTTTGGTTAGAACTTCATTTGGCTGCGTATAGCAGAAAATGCAAAATAATAGTGGCACAAACAAAAGAGAGATTTATTTCTTTCTCATGTAAAAGAACTCCGGAGGTGGGCAGTGTGTACTGACCCTGGACTGCTCCCCATGGCAGTTTACCAATCATCTGTCTTTCTGCTCCAGTATCTTATTGGTCTCCATTTATGAAGGCAGTCCATGGTCACAGATGGATAGTTGCTGGGGCTCCAGCCTGGACCAGCCACCATCTCTGCATTTCAGAGGACAGGCAGGAGAAA
Source organism: Equus quagga (assembly GCF_021613505.1). Classification (NCBI taxonomy): domain Eukaryota; kingdom Metazoa; phylum Chordata; class Mammalia; order Perissodactyla; family Equidae; genus Equus; species Equus quagga. The sequence continues at coordinate 2,696 of NW_025793567.1, read as the reverse complement.
AGGACCGGCAATGGTGTCCCTTGCAGCTATGTCGGTTCCATCTAAGCACCCTCCCCGAAGTCTCACACCACACCTCTGGTCACAGCTAATTGGCCTGTACTTCTTAGTCTTGGTCACTCTTAGCTGTAAGAGAGGTCAGGAACTACAGCCTTTTAGTTTGGTGAATTGCTGTACTGAATAAACCTGAGTCTCTGTCCTGAAGAATAAGGGGAGAAGGAAAACTGGAATCTCCCAGTGTTCTTTCTCTTCACTAAACTGTAAGATGAAGAGGAGGAGAAGAGGTTATTTTCAGAAAAATCAGGTGTTTGTTTACCATCCACAACCTGTTTTTTCTTGGCGTTTATTAATTCACAGAGAGAAAAAAAAGTCTTGGTTCCAAACCAGGATATATGAGTGGGACCCCTGCTTTCATTTCCCAAGCCGAATGATTGGAACCACTGTGTTGGCTTTTATCTGCCTGTACCTTGTAAGTAGATCTGAGTAAATCCTTTTCTGTTTTACAAATGGGCTGGGGCTAGGGCAGGCATTGTCCTTAAAAAGCTGGGTCAAAATTGCATCCGTGTAAATCAAAGAAGTACAATTCTTTGACCCCACTATTTTGACTTCAAGGACACTTTAACCCATGGCAAAGGTAACTAATAAATATAATTGAATTATTTATGGAGACTTCCAGTTGCCAATTACACACATAAAGAGCTTTCAAGACACCACTCCATCCTAACAACAGGTAAAACTCTGAGCTGATGGACAAATTCCTAGACTCCTACAATCTCCCCAAACTGAATCAGGAAGAAATGGAGAATCTGAATAGGCCAATCACAAGTAAGGAAATAGAAACGGTAATCAAAAACCTCCCCAAAAATAAGAGTCCAGGACCAGACGGCTTCTCTGGAGAATTCTACCAAACATTCAAAGAAGACTTAATACCTATTCTTCTCAAACTGTTCCAGAAAATTGAGAAAGATGGAGTACTCCCTAACACATTCTATGAAGCCAACATCACTCTGATCCCCAAACCTGACAAGGACAACACAAAGAAGGAGAACTACAGGCCAATATCACTGATGAACATAGATGCAAAAATCCTCAACAAAATTTTGGCAAACCGAATACAGCAATACATCAAAAAGATTATACACCATGATCAAGTGGGATTTATACCAGGGACACAGGGATGGTTCAACATCCGCAAGTCAATCAACGTGATACACTACATCAACAAAATGAAAAACAAAAACCACATGATCATCTCAATAGATGCAGAGAAAGCATTCGACAAGATCCCACACCCATTTATGATAAAAACCCTCAATAAAATGGGTATAGAAGGAAAGTACCTCAACATAATAAAGGCCATATATGACAGACCCACAGCCAACATCATACTCAATGGACAAAAACTGAAAGCCATCCCTCTGAGGACAGGAGCAAGACAAGGGTGCCCACTTTCACCACTCCTATTCAACATAGTACTGGAGGTGTTGGCCAGAGCAATTCGGCAGGAAAAAGAAATAAAAGGAATCCAAATAGGTAACGAAGAAGTAAAACTCTCGCTGTTTGCAGACGACATGATCTTATATATAGAAAACCCCAAAGAATCCATAGAAAAACTATTAGAAATAATCAACAACTACAGCAAAGTAGCAGGGTATAAAATTAACGTGCATAAATCAGTAGCATTTCTATACACTAACAATGAACTAACAGAAAAAGAACTCAAGAACTCAATCCCTTTCACAATTGCAACGAAAAGAATAAAATACCTTGGGATAAACTTAACCAAGGAAGTGAAGGATCTATACAATGAAAACTACAAGACTTTCTTGAAAGAAATTGACAATGACATAAAGAGATGGAAAGACATTCCTTGCACATGGATTGGAAGAATAAACATAGTTAAAATGTCCATACTACCTAAAGCAATATACAGATTCAATGCTATCCCAATCAGAATCCCAAGAACATTCTTCACAGAAATTGAACAAACAATCCTAAAAATCATATGGGGCAACAAAAGACCGCGAATTGCTAAAGCAATCCTGAGCAAGAAAAACAAAGCCGGCGGAAGCACAATCCCCTATTTCAAAACATACTACAAAGCTACAGTAATCAAAACAGCATGGTACTGGTACAAAAACAGGTCCACAGATCAATGGAACAGAATTGAAAGCCCAGAGATAAAACCACACATCTATGGACAGCTAATCTTCGACAAAGGAGCAGAGGGCCTACAATGGAGAAAAGAAAGTCTCTTCAAACAAATGGTGCTGGGAAAACTGGACAGCCACATGCAAAAGATTGAAAATTGACCATTCTTTTTCACCACACACCAAAATAAACTCAAAATGGATCAAAGACCTAAAGATTATGCCTGAGACAATAAGTCTTTTAGAAGAGAATATAGGCAGTACACTCTTTGACATCAGTTCCAAAAGAATCTTTTCAGACACTATAACTCCTCAGTTGAGGGAAACAACAGAAAGAATAAACAAATGGGACTTCATCAGACTAAAGAGCTTCTTCAAGGCAAGGGAAAACAGGATTGAAACAAAAAAACAGCTCACTAATTGGGAAAAAATATTTACAAGCCACTTATCTGACAAAGGGTTAATCTCCATAATATACAAAGATCTCACACTGCTTAACAATAAAAAAACAAACAACCCGATCAAAAAATGGGCAGAGGACATGAACAG
>NW_025793566.1:30242-34895 GCF_021613505.1 Equus quagga | reverse complement strand
AAGTGGGTAAGTGGTCTATAGGTGTTCTTTGTACTATTCGTTTTCTTGCAAATTTTCTATGTGTTTGACATTTTTTTGAGATTTAAAAGAATTCTGCTTTCCTAGTAGAAAACTCTTAACTCACTTTAAGAAAATATCCAAGAATCAAATAATTCAGTTTGGGAACATTTCTCTGAAATAAGCAATTAAATTTCCCTCTGTAAATGCTTTTCAAGAATGTAAAGCCTGTTAACATAATAAGCACATGTAAACTGAAATTTATCTTATTCATAAAACCATAATAAATAGACTCAGAGCTAGTTAATAGCTTTATAATTGTGGCTGGAAATACGTATTACTGCATTACTTTTTTTTTTTTAATTTTTATTTTTTTCGGATGTACATCATATTTCAAATTCTGGATACATTACATCATGTTCACCACCCAAACACTAATTATAGTGCATCCCTTCACATGTGACCCTAATCACCGCTTTTGCCCTCCCCCCTCCCCCCCTTCCCCAATGGTAACCACCAGTCCAATCCCCAGTGCTATGTGTTGTTGTTTTTTTTTGTCGTTTTTATCTTCTACTTATGAGTGAGATGATATGGTATTTGACTTTCTCCCTCTGATTTATTTCACTCAGCAAAAGGAAACCATCAACAAAACGAAAAGACAACCTAACAATTGGGAGAAGATATTTGCAAGCCACATATCAGATAAGGGGTTAATATCCAAAATATACAAAGAACTCATACAGCTCAACAACAAAAAAACCAACAATCCAATTAGAAAATGGGCAAAAGATCTGAACAGAGATTTCTCCAAAGAAGAAATACAAATGGCCAACAGGCATATGAAAAGATGCTCAACATCATTAGCTATCAGGGAAATGCAAATCAAAACTACAATGAGGTATCACCTCACTCCCGTCAGAATGGCTGTAATTAAGACAGGAAACAACAAATGTTGGAGAGGGTGTGGAGAGAAGGGAACCCTTGTTCACTGCTGGTGGCAGTGCAAACTGGTGCAGCCACTATGGAAAGCAGTTTGGAGTATCCTCAGAAAATTAAGGGTAGATCTACCATATGATCCAGCTATCCCACTGCTGGGTGTTTATCCAAAGAACTTGAAAACACAAAGGCATAAAGATACTTGCACCCCTATGTTCGTTGCGGCATTATACACAATAGCCAAGACTTGGGAGCAACCTAGGTGCCCATCAAGGGACGAATGGATAAAGAAGATGCATTGCTTCTTATATTTATTTTTAAAAATGTTTAAAAATGGAATAAAACCACTTCAGTTATATAAATGTAATGACAAACCATATATCCGGAGAGATTATGATTGCGATAGACCACTGATAATACAGTATCTGGGGTAGGTGAATAGTGCTATCACTCCAATACAAATTCAAAACCATAAAAGTAATGGCTATTTTTTCTGCTAGGAAGTAAAGTTGTTTTTTATTTTTAATGTCAGGTTTATTGAGGTATTATTTACTTGCTGTAAAATTCATCCTGCTTAGTTAACTGTTACGTGAATTTTGACAAACGTGTACAATTGTGTATTCTCCACTACAGTCAAGATGCACAAAAGTTCCTGCAAGCCCTTTGTACTCAACCCCTCCACATTCCCTAGCCCCTGACAACCGGTGGTCTGTTTTCTGTGCCTATCGTTTTGCCTTTGGAGAATGTTATGTAAATGAATCATATACTATGTAACCTTATTTTTTACAAAAACAACCTTAATGAGATAAAATTCACATGCCATACAATTTACCCATTTAAAGTGTACAATTCAGTGGTTTTTAGTATATTAACAAAGGGGTGCAACTATCATCACAATCAATTTTAGAACATTTTCATCACTCCAAAAAGAATCTCAATATCCAGTAGTAGTCACTCCCTGTCTCCCCACAACCTTCTCAGCCCTGGGGGACTGCTAATCTACTTTCTGTACTAATGCTGCCTTTTGAGTCTGGCTTCTTTCACTTGGCATAACGCGTTTGAGATTCATCCATGTTGTTGCATGTAACAACACTTTATTTCCTTTTATTGCTGAGTAGTATACCATTGTATGGATGTATCACATTTTGGTATTATATGTGCCAGTTGAAGGACATTTGTTTTCTTTTACTTTCAGTTTTTAGTGATTATGAATAAAGCTGCAATAAACCTGTGCCTAAAAATTTTGTGTGAGCATAAGTTTTCTTTCTCTTGCGTAAATGACTAGGAATCAGATTGCTGGATTGTATGGTATATGTGTGCCTAACTTTATAAGCCAAACTGTTTTCCAAAGTGACAGTACCATTTTGCATTCCTACCAGCAGTGTATAGGAGTTCTGGTGCTCTGCCATCTTGTCAACACTTTGTATAGTCTGTCTTTCTAATTTTAGCTGTTCTTATGTGTGTGTAGTGATATCTAATTGTGGTTTTTGTGTTGTGTTTAATAAATCTTTGCTTAACCCAAGGTCACAAAGATTTCTTCCATGTTTTCTTCTAGAAGTTTAACTGTTTTAGGTTTTATACTTAGGTCCATTTTTGTATATGGTGGAGGCCAAATTTTTTTTTTCTATATGGACATACAGTTGTTCCAACATCATTTGTTGTAAAGACTATTCTTCCTCCATTGAATTGCCTTTGCACTTTGGTGGAAAAATCAATTGACCATATATGCAATTTCAATCTACATTTTCCTAATGATCAGTGAGCATTATTTCATATGCCTATTTGCTATCTATGTCACTTCTTTGATGAAGCATCTCTTCAAAGTCTTTGTTCATTTTGTGATAGGATCGTTTTAGTAGGATTAAGTTTTGAGAGTTTCTTATATATCCTGGATAGAGGTCCTTTATCAGATAAGTGTTTTGCAAATATTTTCTCAGTCTGTGACCTGTCTTTTCATGTTCTTCTGAATTGTGTTTTTCAAAGAGCAGAAATTTTGACTTGGATGAAGTCTAATTTATCAATTTCTACCTGTATGGATTGTGCTTTTCGTGCTTTCAAGCTGGCTCCTTCATCCTTGTGACATACATTCATCTTTTTTTCAAGCATTTCCTCATTTTCTGGTATAACAAATGCCTCAAGTCTCGCCTTATGCTTGCCCTGCGCACCATAGTCTCAGCCATTTCTCCAGACCAGCCCTCGTTTCTTTTACTGAGGCATGGGATTAGGCAGGCTGAATTTTGATAATTACTTTTTATCTCTTTCCTCCCCTAACACACATCATAGATTTATGAGTTATTCTGCTTAGTACTTTTGGGCATGAATTTTATTCTGAAGTTAACTATGACTTTTCCAACCAAGAAATAATAAGGCAAAAGGAAAGCTTGTCAGTGACTGTGAGTTGTCTTAAGACAAATCATAATGTGTCCATAGCTAATCTGCCTCAGTTGCTAACCGTGGGAGATGTGTTGTTATCCAAATAGTGGGAATATAATAGAAAGACACTAGTCCTTTCTATATTTTAAAAACATTCATATCGTCCTTTAATTTGAGATTTTGCTACTATATGTGGAATCTGTTGTTTTTCAAAGATTTTCTCCTCACGTTGTCGGAATATCAACAATCAAACCAACCATAGAGGAACACAGTCTCTGATTCCTAAATTTGCCCATTGATTTGTCATTGGGGAGAAATGTCTGCTTCAAATTCCCAATGTATATTCTATTATGAAATCTTTTGAAGTGGGTAATTTCCCAGGTAATGTTTCCGTAATATTTTGTTTAATTTAATTTAATTTAATTTAATGACCTGGATGTACTCTTTGGAAGCAGTCTTTCTTAATACTTTGTTTCACCTAGCCCTTCTTATCTTGCCCTAGTAATTGTTTTATCTAAGACCTTTAAGTTTTGTTGATTTTCCAGGGGTAGGATGGAATGGGGTGAGGGTGGGTATGTATAGACCTGTTTTCTTCTGAAAAGAAAATAGTTAAGTTTGTGTCTAATGTACTGCATCACATAGCATTCCCCACTTGGGGGAATTTTGGCTTCACTTAACCTATTGCTTCTGATAATTGAAATAAGTAATTTATGTCAGAATGATGCTTCATTCTTAACAATGTTAGTAAACAAGGAAAGGAATAAATATTGAAAAAAGAGCTAGGAAACATTAGGTGTGTTCTATGATTTGTAAAAAGTTTATGATTTCAAAATTGGCTGAACCTTTCTACCCATGGCTTTGTTTCAGATTTAGCAGTATCCAACAGCAAGGCTTCATTTCTCAGTAGCTGGTCCTGGTCAGGCTTGCTGCAGTATCTCACTGTTTTGCAGAATGTTCAGGATATAGTGTCTGTGTTCACTGATTTAGTTAGTTGGATCATAGTAGGAATGAATTTAAGACCAGTTCCTTGGACAGACTCTCTATAAAGAAAAGTACCTGGCCACAAACCACACCCCCAATCTCAGCCATCAGCTTAGTAAATGCCTGTTATTGGTGGATTAAATGGTTCAGCAAAAGTAACAAGGTTAGAAGCCGGAGATTTGGTAGGAGGCCTCTATGGAAGTCAAGGAGCAGGAGGACAAAGGTGTGGAATAGGGAGTAAAAGTAGGGTTGGAAAGAGGACAAAACAAAATAGGTGGTACTTGGTGGTTGATTGGAAGTTGCAAGTGGGAAAGAGGGATGGAGTGGAGTGAAGAGTGACCCCAGGTTTCTGGTTCTGGTGCTTGG
>NW_025793566.1:2654-3049 GCF_021613505.1 Equus quagga | reverse complement strand
AATATATGTGACTAATAAACTGCTGTCATCTCATCTGTCCAGTGTCAGGTGTCGTATGTTCAGCCATCTCACACTATTTAGGGTGGGGAACCTCTCAAGTGGCACATATTATTATCCACAAAAAAATAATTCTTATCTCTTTCTATAAAACTCATTATACTCATCTTTCCATATATTCTGGGAAATGTTTTAAAAAACAGAAAACGTAGTCGTAACACCGAAAAAGCCTGAGATGATTTTTGATACTAAAAGTAAAAAGAAAAAGAATTTAAAGGTAGCAAAAGCATGACACTGATTCAATATTAAACATAGTTATGTGTTGCTTTAAAATGTATACTGGGTCATGTAGGAAAAATATATATAACGTATTACAGACATTTTCCATTTTGATGGTT
>NW_025793566.1:1296-2644 GCF_021613505.1 Equus quagga | reverse complement strand
CTAGAAATAAACCCCAATTTTAAAATATTTACATATTTTAAATAGTTTCTCACATACTTGGGCTCTGATTTTCCAAGCAACTACTTTGCTTAACACCTCTTTTATTAATTCATTTTCAAATGGAAACCAAGTAAGCTTTGGTTCTGCTGGTTTGTCAGTTCTCTGAGTGTTCCTCCGTGGACTGCATGCTCTTCATCATTGTCCGTCTTCAGGGAGCATTGGCACACACACCTGTTGGGGCCTCATCTCTGGAGATTCTGGTTCCTTAAGTCACAGATGGGTGCCTGAGCATGTGCATTTTTGAAAAGCTCTCCAGGTGAATCTAATGTATCTACTATTGTAGAAGGACTCAAATAAACCCCAGACAGGTGTGGCCTTTAACGACCTCAACTCTGAGATTCCTTATAGGTTGGTCCAGAGTGAGGTATCAGAAAGTTTTAGAAAGATTTAGAAAACTTACGAAAATGAGAAGTTAACAAACAGAAAAATACACATTATAAAAGAATCGTCTATCATTCAGAAGGACTTTCTCCAGGGCTATTTCAAATAGAAAGCTTCTCTAGTACAGTCAAAATATCAATGTAAATTCTTAAAAAATGTGAAATGACTGACGTGTAGTTTTTTGAAACACAGCTACTGAGGACAGTGGCCAGATTGTCCCAGATCTCTTGTCTTTGACCAGAAAAGAAGCTGTTCGGGACCTGAACTGTTGACTTATCAATACTTTAGGATCTGGGAAAACTAACTCAAAGTTTTACATTATTATTATTAATAGGGAGGTTCCCATATAGTTAAATTTGATGAACATGTAATACATTTTTCGACAAAAATGTAACAAACATGCAATGTTTTTTATTATTGGTCTTTCCTCTCAGTTAATAATGCTTTTTATTTAAACAGTTTCTTCAATTTGCATCTCCTTTCCCTCTCTCATCACCATTTGTATGTTTGTATGGCTAGAAAGATAATGTTGACGTTACTGAATGATTAGGTCAAATCACGGAGGACTTTGAATTTGGTGCTGTAAAGCATTTAAACTGTTTTCTGAAAGTAGGCAAAGCCAGTGAAGCAAGAAGGTGACCTGATTAGATTTTCACTTTAGAAAGATTCACCTATGCTGGATGAATTGGAGGGAAGGGCACCATGGAGATTGGAAGCCTAGTTAATAGGTTATTTCAGCAGCTGGAGCTAGAGACAATGATATAGACCTACCTAAAGCTAGGGTGGGTGGAGTGGAGGAGATGGGGAATGGATACGGTGACCACATAATGTATCCTTCCAATCTGGACCATTGTGAGTGTGAAAGGAAGCATTATTAATAATTGCCGCAGGACAACAGGCATCAGCT
>NW_025793566.1:0-1062 GCF_021613505.1 Equus quagga | reverse complement strand
TCTATTTGTAAAATCAGAGCAGAAAAGCATTTTTTCATCTGATCCTCTTGAAAATCTTGAATGCTTAGAGCATAAGCAGATAGGGTTTTTTTTTTTCCCTCCCATCCCATAAATCTTCGCTGGCTTAACATGTGGTATCTTCGTTACCCTCTTTGTACTTCGTTATTTTTTTGTTTCCCAATCAGCAAATTGCATTTTAAATAGTCTGGGGTACTCAGGAACTAATTATATAATTTGGAAGTGTCAAAGTTCTCATTACCCCCCTACAGTCTGCAGTGTTTTTCTTTGGAACCCTCAGAACACTTGGCAAGCCTTTCCCTTTAACACCATGCTAGGGTTTCTTTAAAGCAATTTCTAGGAAAAGGTATTATTTTTGGATCCCGTAGGGAGATCAGAATTTTTTTTTTTAATGTCCTTCTCTCCTTAAAACTGCATAGCACACTCTGTGTCCAATATGAGAGATGGAAATTGCCGTCACGTCGTGTGCTTTACATCAATGGTGTGCTCTGCAGGCTGATTCAAGAGACCCGGTAATATGTTGGACAGCTGAAGTGATACCGCTCCCTCCTGGGCTGGCACTTTTGATGTTTGCTTTGTGTTTTGACTATTGTCTTTGGGACTGTAAATTACTCCAGAAAGCTCGTCAGAGTAAATTAAATTCAACATCTAATTTTCATCAAGGTTTTTGTTTTATTCAGTTTTACTGTTCAGCTAATTGAGGCTTATGGAGGTCAAGTGCCTTGGCCAAGGTCGTCTAGCATGTCAATGTCTTAGCTCAGATGCGTTTTCTTTTAGTCCCTGTTGATTCCTGTATTATGCACATATCAATCTGTTAATTAACATCTGAGTCATCCTTGTTGCTCTCCTGATGAACTGGCTGTGTTTAAGGGCCCTCAGCACCCTTTATGGGAAGTTTATGGGAAGTCTGCACACTCATGCGTTATCTTTTATCTGCAAATGAGAAACATATAGGGATCAATTATGATGATCTCCTGCGTGGCAGATGCAGCTCTCTGGGGATTTGTCACCCCACGCCAGTGAAATCAAGCTGCGGGCTGCTCC
>NW_025793565.1:0-1008 GCF_021613505.1 Equus quagga | reverse complement strand
ATGAAATTGAAAATAGGAAAACAATAGAGAAATCAATGAAAGAAAAAGCTGGTTCTTTAAAAAAATCAGTAAAATAGCTAAAACTCAAGAAAAACTGACAAAAATAAAACAGAGAAGACACAAGTCATCAATATCAGAAATGAAATAGGAGATCTCACTACAGATTCTGGCGCCACTAAAAAGATAACAAGAGGGGCCGATCTGGTGGCACAGTGTTAAGTTCACACGTTCCACTTCGGTGGCCTGGGTTCACTGGTTCAGATCCCGGTGCAGACCTACGCACCGCTTGTCAAGCCATGCTGTGGCAGGCATCCCACATATAAAATAGAGGAAGCTGGGCATGGATGTTAGCTCAGGGCCAGTCTTCCTCCACAAAAAGAGGAGGATTGGAGGCAGATGTTAGCTCAGGGCTGATCTTCCTCAAAAAAACAAAAAAAAGAAAAAAAAAGAAAAAAGATAACAAGAAATTACCATGAACAACTTTATGCTCATAAATTCAACAACTTAGAAGAAATGGACAATTTCTCAAAAATCACACACTACCAAAACTCAAGGAAGATGAAACAGAAAGTTTGAACAGCCCTAAAACTATTAAAGAAGTTGAATTCCTGATTGTAATACTCCCAAAAGAGAAAATCTCTGGTTTCACTACAGAATTTTACCAAACATTTTAAGAAGAATAAACACCAATTGCATGCAGTCTCTTCTCCAAAACAGAAGAGGAGGGACAACTTCTCAAATAATTTTATGAGGCCTGTATGATCCTTTTTTAAAAAAAAGCACAAAGACAATATAAAGAAGGAAAATACAGATCAATATCTGTCATGAACTTTGATGCAAAAATCCTTAAGAAAATATTAACAAATTCAACAATGTATGAAAAGAATTATACACCATGACCAACTGGGATTTATTTCAGGTGTGCAAGGCCAATTCAAAAATCAATCAATATAATCCACCGTATCGACAGGCTAAAGAAGAAAAAACTGATGCAGCAAAACCATTTGA
>NW_025793564.1:3904-9153 GCF_021613505.1 Equus quagga | reverse complement strand
GTTTCTCAGATAATCATGACATACAGTGAGAGGAAAAAGTCGAATGGAAGGTACACAGCAACTCTGGATGCAACCACCACGTGCAGCTCCCTGCACATCACAGCTGCCCAGCTCAGCGATGCAGCCGTCTACATCTGTGCGGTGGGTGCGCTGTATTCTCCAGGTACTTGCAGCCATTACCCAAACCTGCACCTGGAGGTTGTCAAAGAGGCTTAGGAGGTGAAGCAGGAACATTATTCTTTTGTTGTTGTATGTAATCTCACAAGTGAGCTAGTATGTCTTTCTCAGACGTGATTGAATTTGAACTTGAGCTGGTATATCTATATAGCATAAAGATATCCTCACGCAACACATAGAGTTAACTGCTACATCTGGGTATTCCCAAGGGTAAGACTGTCGGGTTACATTACTGCTGCTGAGTAGATAATTTTTCTTGAAAGGAAGAGATCAGCTCTGTCTGGGGTCCAGCCACAAGCAGAATGTCCATTAAGTGGAAAAGCAACCAGCTGATGGGACTGATGACCATATCTGATGTTTTCTCTCCCCCCCTAAATGTTTTTAGTCCTCGTTTAATGGCTATTCAAGTTCTGAGAAAGTGTTCTGTGGGAAGAGATCTGCTTTATCAATTTATGCATACTCCACATCAAGGCACCTTTCCAGATGTTGCAGCAACTCTTTTATTGCCTTCCACAAGTGCTTCTTTGGAGAACGTCACTGCTCAGACTGTTATGCCAGCATGATACTAGCAGGCACAGTCACTCTGATGCAGCAGGACATCTGTCCAAGGCCCTTCGACTATTAGTATTCTAGGAAAGAGACTTAGAGGAAAGAATGCCTACGTTCTATGTGTAGGCCTAGATTGCGAAAATTAGCTGTGATGTTCTTTTTAGGGGCACTTAGAGAAATTTAAAATGGTTTGAGAATTAGAGGAGATAAGCATTTATTTGAAAGTCAGATATCAACTGAGAAAAACAGCAAGGATATATACTAAGGTGTTAAAAATTGTCATCTCCAGTTGATAAGAATATGACGTTTTTATTCTTGTATCTTTCTTTCTCTGTATTTCTAATTTTCTGCTTCAAAGGCTCTGCTTATGTCAAAAGAAAGCTTATTAAAAAACCCAAACTAGGGGACATCTGGTTTCTTGTTCTTCACATAAGGAGTTTTGGAGTCACTAGTCTGTGCTAACAACAGTTTAAAACCTAAGCAGACTGAAAAATCAGCAACTGTTCTTCGATCTGTAGAAGACGAGGGCACAGGACAAAATGCTACCCCCAAGACTGGAAAGACACACAGCAAGAACAGGGAGCTGCAGCTCACTGGAGCAGAGACTCATGAGCAGAAACTGCAGTGGGAACCAGTCCCAGAGCAGGAAAACCTGAACTGTAATTGATGAACTGCTGGAGGCTTAGTGTGAACAAGTCTGAGAGTTAAAAACTCCAGGGAACACCGTCATAGGGAGACCTACAATATTGTGAGATTTACCTCCAGGAGCTCAACCAGGTGCCCACAGTAAATATTGGAGAAAAATACCCTAATGCTTCTGGCAGCGGATGGGGAGAAGAATTATTTTGAAATGCACCAGAGTACTCTGTTTTTAACAAGGCCTGCCCTTAGGGGAAACTGGTTAACCAGAGCCTAACCTGCTGGAGTGTTATTGCAGCCTAACCGACATGGCAAATACCGAACTCCAGCAGTTCTAGCCATCCTGTCCCTCCTGAGGGAGGAGAAAAAAACATAGCAACACCTGTGAAGTTCACAGTTCAAAGGTATAGGCTCAATGAAAGACTGAAACTTATTCATAGGACCACAGAACACTCCCCCCCGCCCCCCCCACCCCCCCTCCCCCCACATCTCACCACCACATTACTAAAGGCTATTCCAGCAGTTCCTTTTACTCATTATATCATGTCCGGCTATCAAGAAAAAACTACAAGGAGTACCAAAAGGCAAAAAATACAATTCGAACAGATAAAGCAAGCATCAACCAAACATGGCAGGGATGTTGGAATTATCAGATGGGGACCTTTACACTAACACTGTGGGCTCTAATAGGTAAAGTAGACAGCATGCAAGAACAGATGGGCAACATCAGCAGAGAGATGGAAATCCTAAGAAAGAACCAAAAGGAAATGCAGGAGATCAAAAACACTGTAACAGAAATGAAGAATGCTTTTGATGGGCTTATTGGTACATGGGAAGCAGCTGAGGAAAGGGTGTCTGAGCTTGAGGATATCTCAATAGAAACCTCCAAAACCGAAAAGCAAAGAGAACAAAGACTGAAAAAAACAGAACAGAATATACAAGGATGTGGAACAACTACAAAGGGTGGAACATATGCTTAATGGGAATACCAGAAGGAGAAGAAAGAGAGAAAGGAACAGAAGAAATATTTGAAACAATAATGACCGATTATGTCCCCCAATTTAATGTCAGACACCAAACCACAGATCCAAGAAGCTTCAGGAACACCAAGCAGAGTAAATGCCAAAAAACCTGCACCTAGGCATATCATTTTCAAACACAGAAAATCAAAGATATAAAAAAAATCCTGAAATAAGCCAGAGGGGAAAAAACATCCTACCTATAGGGGAACAAAGGTAATAATTGCATACAAAGTTCTTTTAGAAACCATACAAGCAAGAAGAGAGTGGAGTGAATTATTTAAAGTTTTGAGAAAAAAAAAAAAACCCACCAACCTAGAATTCTGTATTCTTTGCAATCGTCCTTCAAAAGTGAAGGAGAAATAAGGACTTTCTCAGACAAATAAAAATTGAAGGAATTTGTTGCCAAGAGTCCTACCTTTCAAGAGATTCTTTTGAAAGAAGGAAAATAATATATGTCAGAAACTGAGATTGACACAAGGAATAGTGTCAAAGAAGGAATGAGTGAAAGTAAAATAAAAACTTTTAATTTTCTTATTCTTAATTGGTGTAACACACTCACATTGAATTTATTCATTGTACAGTTATTTATTAAACACAATAACTGGCACAATAGATAAATGTCAACATCAAAAGACCTTCTTTTATGAGACTTGAATCTAGGTATGTCTATGGTGTTCACTTTCTTTCTTCCTTTTTTTTGGCTGAGGAAGAGTGGCCCTGAGCTAACATCTGTTATCAATCTTCCTATTTTTTTTTTGCTTGAGGAAGATTGGCTCTGAACTAACCTCTGTGCCAAGCTTCCTCTACTTTGTATGTGGGTTGTTTACACAGCATGGCTGACGAATGGTGTATATCTGTGCTTGGGATCCAAACCATGAACCTGGCTGCTGAAGAGGAGCATGCTGAACTTAACCACCTTGCCAGGAAGTCAGACCCCAAGGTGTTCACTTTCTTTTACAGGAATATACTGTTTATTTTCCAACATAGGTATTTCCCTTGCTTGCGTTCCGTCACTGGAGTTTTTGTGAGGTCATTAAAGGAATAGACATTGCAGTCCTACACTACTAAATGATGTGAGTCTGGACAAAATGACGTAAACTTAGAGAACCTACATTTCATCATCTGTAATAAGATATAGCTCATCACATAGCAGTAAGGATTAAATCAAATTACATTAATTTAATTAAATGAATGGAATTAGTAGAAAATAATTTTTCAACTAATAGCGGTTATTCTTGGATATAGATGGAATGAGGCAGTGAAGATAATTGAAGGAAAAACACCAGGAAAATTTCAAATATGGATTGAGGCTTAAGTCACCACTCTCCCACTGTTGATTATGTTGTTTTGTTATGGTTATGACTGGGAGTCTCCCTTTATTCCACAGTGGCCTTATCCCATCCAGTTACCTGAACAGATTATTATGGTTTTCTTGTTGGTTTCTTTATCCAATAGGTGTTATGCATAGAACAATGATGATTTCTTGCTTCTGTATGCTGATTTCTATATTTTAAAGTAAATTGTAAGATTAATCCACACAAACTTTATGAATCAGGGGTCAAATATAAGATCATCATGCTGATCTACAATGTCAATAACTAGATTCCTCTATAGGAGCTCATTTAGCTGGTTTCTGCATTGAGAAGAGAGAAAAGAACCTCTCCAGATTCTCCTTGGGGGAGGGATGCTTTTCAGTTACTCAGTTTATAACTTGTACATGGTAGATGCTCAAGAAGTTTATGGAGTAAAAAGGGAAAGAGAACAATATAGGGGAAAACAACAGGTATAGTTCTCCAAATAATCTGACCCTGGTCCTGACCTGGTCCTCTTTCCATGTTCCCCCTCAGAGAGCAGGAGGAGCTGAGTGATATGTGCACAGGGGGATGCGTCTAATTTCTGGTTGGCTGAGGAGCCTCTCAGCTTCCTGTGACAACACAAGTATGAACACGCACTCAGATGAACAAGTTATCTGGCTTGGTAGTGTCTGAGGGCTCTCAGACTCCAATCTGAGTCCTTGTGAGTCCAATGAAGAGAAAAATGGAGAAGTCCTTGAGGGTGCCCTTCATGATCTTCTTTTGGCAGCTGTGCTGTGAGTGGGTGGGCTTTGGAGATACGAATAAAAAGAGCACATCCTGGTAATCTTCTCTATAAATCTGACAGTTAAGAAGAGTGGTTAGAGCTACCGTGCTCACCTGGGGGGACTTTAAAAAGGAAATATATTGTTTCAAAAAGAATCAGCATTAATAAATCTCCTTTGACTGTGGTTCTCTGTTTAAACAGGGGTGAGCAGCTCATATATGTTGGAGCAGAGTCCTTCATCCCAGGAGACAGGACATGTCATTCCTAATTGTACTTAAGAAAAGAAAACTTTTTACAACTTCCATTGGTTCAGGCAGGATCCTGGGAAAGGACTTGCATCTTTGACTTTAATTCAATCAAGCCAGAAAGAGCAAACAGACAAAAATTTGAAAGAACTGCTTGGAAAAGAGAAGTTCTATAGTGTTTGGCGGACCTCGGCCTCTCATCCTGGAGATTCAGCCGCCTGCTTTTGTGCTTTGCCTCACACTGTTCTCCAAGCACCTATTCTGCTGTCTGTACTACAACCCTGCAGCTGGGCCTCTTGACACAGGTCTAGCCTTGTGGGTGGGAGGGAAGGTGTTTTCTTTACTTATGGAGGGAATTTTCTTTACAGTCTCTGTCTCCAAACAGAAGTGAAGGATAATACACCATCTCCCTTACATGACGAATCTGAATTTACATTGAATTAAATTTCCTTTTGTTCCTATCAAATTTTCATTCCTCAATTCATGTTGTTCTGATTCTGGTCCTGTTTGCCCACAGATTCCCTTCCACTGCTGTTCC
>NW_025793564.1:0-3804 GCF_021613505.1 Equus quagga | reverse complement strand
CTGATTCTGGTCCTGTTTGCCCACAGATTCCCTTCCACTGCTGTTCCTTTCACTGAAAGAGGGCAGACCCTTTCATGGCTCAGGCTCCCAGTCCTGGAAGCAAGTTTTCATCAAGTTGTCCCCTCACCAGCAGCATTTTAGACATTTGTTTGCAGTCTTCATATTTTCTGTATCTGTGTCCCACTTATACCATTGTTTACCAATTTAATGTTAAATAGACTTTTATATGAAAGACTTTAAAAATAACTATGTAAAAAATTACCCTTGTTTCAACTGATACTATCTGTGAAATCATGGATTTGATGTGCTGGTTATATTTATTTCTATTACAAACTAGAACGATATCATGTGTATAACAATTTAAAAGTTCATCTATGTATTGCCTAACATACATAATTACACTTTAGGAAATACTGATTCAGCCCATACCTTTCATTTAATAGATGAAAGAATTAGGATCTACAGGCATTGCATGACTTACTCAAAGTATGACTTATAGCAAAATACAAGCTAGGATCAGAACCCAAAACTTTTGACCCCTTGTCAATTGCTTCTTCCATTAAAGACACAAAGTAGGATCCAGAGTTTGAAGGAAGTTGTGTGTTTTAAATACAAATTAAATTAACAATTTTAACATTCAATTATACATGTTAATTTTAGATAGTTAGAAGACATAAACACCTAGAAAAAATAGAGTGCTCCCATAATTTCGTCATCTAGAAATGATTACTATTACCAATTTTCAAAATCTTGGACCACATAAACAGCTACATTTTTTCTATGAAAGGGGCTTATAATATACCTGTTATTTATTATCTTGCTGTTTCTCTCAATATTATATTGTAGCTATTTCCATGCCAGGAAACATATGTTGAATGCATAATTTTAAATGACTGCCTGGTTTCCTTTATATAGATTATTTTTTTGAAAAAGATGAATCACTTTTTGGCGTTGTTTCCAATTATCCAGTATAATAGACTATTGTTTTTAAAGATTTTATTTTTTTCCCTTTTTCTCCCCAAAGCCTCCCAGCACACAGTTGTATATTCTTCGTTGTGGGTCCTTCTAGTTGTGGCATGTGGGACACTGCCCCAGCGCGGCCGGACGAGCAGCGTCATGTCGGCGCCCAGGACTCGAACCAACGAAACCCTGGGCCGCCTGCAGTGGAGCACATGAACCCAATCAGTCGACCATGGGGCCAGCCCCTCGTAGACTATTTTTTAAAAATGAACATCATTAAAGCTATAGCTTTAATGGAAATGAAATCGCTTGGATAAGGGAAAATAAATGACAGTGAATGTTTGATTTCCATGAAGAAATTTTTCAACAAGCTATGACTTCAACAGGAGCATATGAGGCTCTTGATTTTCCATGCTTTATCAATTGTAGACATTATTATTTTGAAGTAGTTTCCATTTTACTAAGTAAAAATTTTCAGTGTTTTAATTTTCTTTTCTTTCAACCTATGAGATTACACATTTTGTCATTAAAAATGAATGATTAGAAAACATCAAAGTGTATTACACAGAATAAGAATAAATATCCTTTCATAAAATAAAATGTATTATACAAAGTTTGAAAAACTCAATTGTGGTCCAAGCCACCTTCTAACAGTTGTATTTTCTCTCAAGGCAATGTATTTCCCACCCCTTTGCTACTGAAAATGTGGACCAGCAGTATCAGAACTTGTGCAGAATCTCAGGCTCCACCTCAGACCAACCGAATTTGAATCTGCACTTTAACAAGATCCCCTGGTGATTCCATCCCTTAAAAGCTTAAGAAACACCAGTCTAACTGGAGCCAGAGTGGTTTTTTAAAATGTAAATCAAAAGCTGTCTCTGGTTGTCCAAAATGCTTCCATGGTTTTCTACTGCTCCTAGAATAAAGTACAAACTCCACGCTGTGATATACAAGGTTCTGCATAATTTGAATCTCCCCTGACCCCTCAATCTCAGCTCTGAATTCTCGTCTCCGCCTCCCTGTGCAGCAGTGATCTCCCCTCACTTTTCTGAACTTGCCATGTCCAGTCCCACATTTGGTCTTACTCTTCCATCCATCTGAAGTGCTCTTCCCCAAATCTTGGCAAGCCTGACTCGTTTTCATCTTTCTGGTCTCAGTTCAAATATCACTACCATAGAAAAAGCCTCTGACTTCTGCTGATCTTTCTGACTAATATAGCCATCCACAGACCTCTTCTTAACTCTCTATGACAGCACCAGTTATGTCCCTTATGGTAGCAATCCTAAAATGCAGTTGCATTGTTGACATATGTCAATGCATTCATTACTTATACCTCCAATTAGAATATAAGCTGTACGAGGTAAGAAGTATTGTTTGTTTTGTTCACAGCTTTGTCATTAGTGCCTAGAATAGTGACTGACTCATAGTAATCAGTCAAGAAATATCTTCTTAATGAATGAATGAATGTTGTTTGGCCTTCCTTCTTCTCTCTCTTTTCCTTTCTTCTCATTCCACCCTAGCAACTCTCAGTTTTGTGTATGTCTCCTTGCTTGGTTATGTGGTGCAGTTCAGTTCTCTCTGGTCCTTATCCCCAGACTCAGATACTAGCCTTCCTTTGCTTAGTGGTCTCTGTCAAATAATTAGATCCACTCAGGGTCTCAGCCCATCTTCACTCGACTGACTTCACCTTGTGAGGTGTAATCTGAATGAACGGGGTCAATGTGAAGGCTAGTAACCCTATGACGAAATATTTAAAATAAAATAAAAGAGATTGGAAGGTATAAAAGTAACTTCAAGTCAAATAATTATGAGAACATGTCAAAAATGTTTTTCAAATTATGGCAAGAGAAAAGCTTCTTAGGTTCAAGTTCAAATAATTGCCCTTGGTAGAGACATTTCATAGGCTAGATTTTTTAGAAAGTCTGATTAAAATCACTAGTATGGTCAAGAACTGGTTCAGGTTGAGTGATCATGGCCTTACATTGTTGACACACCCAGCAAGACATATAGGAGCGCAAGAGACTCACAGTGGACTGTCTTTCAACAATAACTACTCCATGGTCCTATATTGTTAGTTTCTAGAAAGTTTTCTTATGAGTATGCCACTCCATCAGTCATTCTGATTAATCTGATTGATAGAGACTGAGGCTAAATCCATTTGATTGGTCTCAAAAAACATTTAATTAAAGCTAGTATTAGGAGAACTCTAAACAGCAGGATGCAGCATTAATCTCAATCATGCCTTCTAGTATCCCAGATTCAGTCAACTGTGCATAATTCCCAGAACATAGACAGCTAGGAGTAGTGTAATATTCATTATGATCCATGTAAGGGAGTTTAGACTGACACACTGATCTTTGATTTAATTTCCAAAAAGAGACCAAAACAACCACCATTCCCAATGGAAAGATGGCTTCTTTCCCCCAGATGTAAACACATACCCCAAAAGGGAACAGGTTAATCCAGTTTGGGATTTATTGTTAAACTTGATTAGAATCAGCATTACATCACTTCAGTTAAGCTACATGCACAGTGTTGCTGAGTATTTGCAAACTCAATAGCCACTCATGAGGCATAACTCAAAACTGCTTAGACATCAGAAGTATATACATTTGTACCATTTTGAAACAAAGTTGTGCTGATTTATGTGTTTGTACACATATGGGGATGAGAATCCATGTTGGGAAGCTTCCATTGATGTTGTCAGGCACAGCAGAATAGCTCAAGACAGGCCATATTCATATGTGTTTTCCTGTTTTCATAGAATGTGGAAGAGGATAACAAACCAAAGCAGGTCAGATTGCCAACTGCAGCTGTTGCTTGGCTCCAGCAGACCACATGGTT
>NW_025793563.1:0-1113 GCF_021613505.1 Equus quagga | reverse complement strand
TGGATATTTTTGTACATATATCCTGAGGCATATCTACCTGATTTTTTCCAGGGTAATTCCTAAGAACGTAGGTGCTGGGTCATAGGCTATGCAGATTTTCACCTTTGCTAGAGACGGCCTTAATGTTTCCCAAGGTGGTTGGACAAATTTACACACCAAACAGGAATGGATGAGAGTCTTTCTTGCTCCATGTTGTCATCACACTTGCTATTTTGAGTCCTTTAAATTATTAACTTGAATTTAATGTATTTGTTTATCTAAAAATCTGAAAAATCAACCAAAACCTTTTAGACATAGTGTTTACAAAGTTTTTCGGATACAAAATCAGAATTAGTAACTTCCATATATATGGATGTGTGGAATGAAAAGTTAGTCCTATTCTAAATTAGAAAATGTAGTGAAAAAATCATTTCATTCATAATTGTAACAACAATAAGGCATAAAATACGTTGGAATACACCTCAGAAAGAATGTGCATGCATACCATCAGCCAACAGTAATATTTTATTGAGAGACATTTTAAAAATACCCCAATAAAATGACAAGATTCACCGTTTTTCTTTGTGTAGTGATTAATAAATATTTATTCAATAAATGAATGAATGTGTGTGCCTCAGCAGAAGACTGACCTTGGCAGCCTCCTAGTGCAGAGGCTGATTGCCCTTCTTAATGATGCTCACCAGCCCACCACCTGCTTAAATGACCCCTGCTCACTGACAAAAAGAACCGGGCGCGACTCTAGTCCACTCTGCCCAAGAATCTTCTTGAATTGAGGACCAAGGCTCCACTGGCATTCAAGAGCCTCCGCAGCACATCTCAGGCTGAGTTGTCCACTCTCAACCCCCTTGACTCCGAACACTCAGCCTGTCCACGATTGGAAGTTCCTTCTGTTTGCTCCTTGCAAATGTGTCCATTCTCCGGGCTCTGTTCGTGCTGATCCCTCCCTCTAGAGCTGTGCCGGCCATTGTGGTAGCCATTCACCACCTGGGGCCTGTAGAACACGCGACTAGTCCAAGGAACTGTACTACCAATGGAAAAATATGCATCACATTTTGAAGAGAGTATGAAAAAGAAGAATGGAACTATCTCACTAATAATTTTATGTTGATTCCA
>NW_025793562.1:0-4669 GCF_021613505.1 Equus quagga | reverse complement strand
GCCACTGATGGCACAGCTGCCCCCTCCGATGGAGATCCTCTTGGAGCTCCCCAGGTTATAGAGGCTGCGGCTGCCGAAGCCAGCTGCTCCACACACTCCACTGAGCCTGCCGCTGCCCCTGGAGCGGGACACGGAGATGCTGCTGAAGCCAGAGCGGCGGGCCCCCGGGAGTCTGGCTGAGCCGGCGCTGAAGCCGAGGTGGGTGATGGTTTGGCTCTTCCTGATGGATTTGCTAGACGTGGTTTCTGAAGATGAGAAGGCTTTAGAAAGTGCGAGAGGCTGGAGGGCAGCTCTGAGGGGAGCAGATGTGTGAGCTGAGCTTCCTGGCAGCCGTTTATATAGGGTGAAAATGGGCTGGGCTCCCTCCTGGAAGGTGAGCTTGCTGGTTGGGAAGGACTAGGTGTTAAAAATGTTGAGACTTCACCTAGGTTATTAAAAGAGGTACAAAATGTGAAGATTGCTTTTCTGGCTTTCTTTAGCCAGGGAAAATTTTTCTTAGCTTTGATCTTTGGTTTGATCTCAATACAGTGGAACTATTCTCGATTCACTGAGGCTAGGAGTTCGACTTTGTCTCCAACAGAGGTTGAATATGTTATGTTCGTGTACCAGAACGTGCGGAGCGCTCTCCCTCCAACCTCCTCTTTTGTAACAGCTGAGAACTTAGAAATAGAAAATCAATCTATTGCTTGTGTCCTAACAGAAAGATTTCCATTTTCCCAACGATTTCAAATATGCTAAGTCTGATTTCTTTTTCCTGTTATGTAACATTTTGATCAGATAGAAAAGCATAAGAACAACATAATAGATTCCTAGATGCCCGTCACCAGTTTTTTCAATTGTTATCTCAATGTTGGCCTCATTTCATCCATAACTCCACCCGCTTTCTTCATCCACCTTAAATTGTTTGAAAGGATGTTCCAGAAGATGAAACGATTTCATCAGTAAATAACTCAGTATTTCTGTCTAAATGATAGACTCTCTAAAAATAAAAGACCAAAATACTATTTTTAGATCTTAAAAATTAAACAGTAATTCTTCAACATCATGAAGTGTCTTGTGGACAAATTTCCCTGTATTCTTATTTATTTTTCATAACTTGTTTGTTCTATTCAGGATCCAAATAAGATCATCAGTGTTTATTTGGGTGACATATCCTTTCAATACCATGTCCTTTAAATCACTTAACCCTTCATCTTTTATTTTTCTTGCAACTTGTTAACTAAACTAGGTTAATTGTCCCATAGAGTGTTTTACTCTTTGGGTTTTGTGATTAGATCCTCTGCTGTCGTTTAATAGGTTACTCTCTCCTCTTTATTCCTGTAAACTGGTGCCTAAGGCTAGGAGGCTATTACGTTTATATTATGTATTTAAAGTTTTACAGAAGTAAGTGTAATTGAAAGCGTATAAGATTGAATATTGTTACTTATACCACATTTACATATTTAAAAATCAGTAAGTAAAGCACATTTGTCTATCAGAATAAATGCTCAAGGCAAATCCCCAGCCACCGAGTTGAAGATGTTTCTCTGCTTTTTGGGGAATTGTTAGTGCGTATGAGTTTGTGTGTGTATATGCTTTTCCTTTAAGTGTTCCAATTATGCTTACGTTGGATGATCTTTGTCTTCTTTATCTGTACGTCCTCTTGACTCTCCTCTAACACTCTATGACCCCCAGGTCACGCTTCCCTCTTTTCTCGAAATTCTGCTGTGGGTCCTTCATTGTGCATTCAGTGTGTTTATCACCCTTGTACTGATAGCAATCTGACGTTTATTTCCATGGGGGCTTTATTTTTCTCTCTGCTTCATATCTGACTTCTGTAAGTAATGTTTTATTTCTTATTATCTCATTCCATGTTTGTTCTCTAATTTGATAGAGGGTTTATTTTATTAATTTTGGGCAATATTTTATAGTGATTCTGTTCTGGTGAGTGATCATTATCTGCCCGTTGTTTCTCCTGTTCCGTTCATTTTTCAGTGTTTATTACCTTTTGTGGGACCTGGTATCTTTCTGACTAATGCTCACCTTTGAATGAGGTGACCTCCTTCTTGACCTGTCATTTGCAGAAAGTATTCTAGGGGATGGGCTGGGGCCATGTGCAGGCTGTCAGGCTGTGTGAATAATTCTCTTCTTCCTTAAAACACCCAGCCCAATACATCGCTGCAGAGCGGCCTACAACTCACAGTCTTTCTGCTTTTTTTCTCTCACCAACAAAAAGCTACCAACAGGACTTGTCTCTGATTTGTTGTTCAATTCTACCTTCACAGCTTCTTGAAACTTCATGACTAATGGGGTCCTACCTCAGGTCACCCTCCCAGTTCTGACCGTTGCAAACAAGGGATTCTTGGATTTGCACCCAAGGACCCGTGCTTTCCATTGACTTAGTTGTGTTAAATGGTCAACAAGGCCTGACATGTAGTAAAACCTCAAGGTTAGGCTTCTCCTTCAGCCTGTGTTCAGTTATTGTTTTGACAGAGATTTTCTTGTATGCCAGGAGCTGAAACAAGCAAGAAACCAAAGTAACAAAACTGAGAACAACTGCCCTTCCCTGTGTTTGCACATTGCCCCTGTGATGGAACACTCCTTTACCACTTAGCTAGGCGTACTCGGAACCCAGAGACCGGCACTGGGTGAATACTTAAGATCTTCTCAAGAGTCTTCTGAGCATGTGTCTTGCCTGGACATATGCACGGCTTTCTAAATTCTCTCATATACACAGCTGCTTTTGAATGTCCTAATTTCCCAAGAGTCTCACTCCAGCTTAACCTATAGACAGTAGATGGTCAGATGGTCTGTTGTGTGTCTCCTGGTCCTGGGACTCTGTGGGTTTGTGGTCTGCCTTCTCATTTTTCCTAGCTGTGCCTCCTGCTTCTCATGCCTGCATTAGGATTTATGTAAAACAAACATGAGAACCTTGCATCAGTTCTTTGGTAATCCCCCAGATATATTTGGAGAAACTTCCACAGTAATTTGCAAACAGGGTCTGCAACTCTCTCTCTGGTTCAAGGTGCATGTGCTGTGTGGGAGGGGAAGTTAGAAGTGGGGAGAGAGTGAGGGGGCTGGAGGGGGAGAAGGGGGTCAGAGAAGAGTGTGGAACAAGGCAGCTGCCTGCTGTAGACCACAACTGCACCAGGTAGAGGGGAGGACAAGTGCTAAGAAAAATGTCACACAACTTCCTGTAATGTTGAAGATGGATTTTCTTGATTAGGTATTTGCTTAGTTGTAAACTTTTGACTATCTTCCAGAGCTCCTACAAAGCTTGTTCAGCTAGCTTCTGGTTGTCGTTTGGTGTTTCTGTGGAAGAAGGAGAGCTTGGAGTTTCCTAGTGTGCCTTTTTGCTATCATCACCTGCACCCTAAGATTTTAATTAAATAAATCCATGTACACATATTGTTTTGCAAATTGCTTTTTGGTTTAATGCAATATCCTATATTATTGTACAGGTCAATTGCTTCCTTTGCCTTATTCCTCATGGGGACATAATAATATGAATGTTAAGTGGGCTTAGATTTTGGAACGCACTCATCACATATCTATTTTTGGGAAGTTCTGGGCAGAGAGTGAGGAGGTGCCAAGGTGAGAGGCTGCCCATGTTGCTGGGGGAACATTTAGAGGTGAACACAGCAGAATACTGATACAACAGGATCCAGAGGCACTCTCTCTATATTATTGAAGCCAATAAATTTTCTCTTGTAATGTGGGAGCCTGGGGGCTGTTTCATGAGGAAGCAGGGACAGGTGTGGCCAAAAGGCAGCACCAGTTGAATGATGAGCCTTGCACTGTACCCTGAGTTTTCATTTCCCGTGCATAGAAGTCAAACCACGCCAGGGCACACCAGAGAGGAGTCGTGCGAGCTTCTCTTTTGAGAGCCACGGGCTCAGGCTCATCCATCTCCATGAGAGTCTTAGGTGCGAGAAGGCGGGAATTTCCATTCTTGTTTTGCCTTCACACATCAAGAAACCAGCATCTGCTTTTTGCGCCTGAGTCTTTGGATCCTTAATTTGATCACCTCTAGTGTTGCCAATTTCTCCCTGTTGTGAAGATTGTTGGGATTCACACCCTTATTCATACGTCTTCCTGCATTTGTCCTCTTTCCTCGGGATACATTTCTAGAAGTATAATTCCAGTTCATAATTATGCACATATCAATGTCGCTTGACATCCCTTGCCAGGCACCTTTCTTGATCATGAAGCTAATTCTAAGTAGAAATCAAATATCTTATCCCTTATTAAGTGTTCTTTCACTCTGATTGGAAAGAGATATGTGTCCCCAACTGAGCATTTAGGGTTTTTCCCTGGGTTAAGTGGGGAGAGATCTTAGAGATGAAGGACTTGAGACAAAGCCACTACTATCTGCTACCGTCAATAAAAAGCAGAGTATACAACAGTGGTGGACAGACTGCTCCCACTCCACTTGACAGAGGCTGAGATGAAATGTGCGGTGGGAAAGAAGAGTGAGTGTCAAGATGCCAAAATGCTGGCTGTCGCGCCTCTTTCAAGAAGGGAGTGAAACACATGGGGATTGGGAATATCCATCATATCTGAGCAGGTGTTTGCTGGATGAAAAGGCTCAAGAGCCACTGAAGACAAATCAAGGCAATAAAACATTGCATTATATAACAAACCTGCTTTTATTTAGCAATGAGAAGAGAGCAGAGGGCAGAGGAAACAT
>NW_025793561.1:0-15148 GCF_021613505.1 Equus quagga | reverse complement strand
CAATCTTCCACCACTTTATGTTTGGTTTCTGGAGAATTGTTATTTCCCTTTTGTGATGCCGTGTTCCCGTGGCTTTTCATGGTGCTTGATGAGTTATTCCTCTGCTGGCACATTTGTCATAGCAAACACTTTTCTTCTTTACGCATACCTTTGTTTGCTTTGACTCTAACTATTCAACCAGTTGATGATTAGAAGCCTTTCTTTTGTTTTTCAGTACATAGTATTATAGCACCAGTTTTTGGTTTCTTTTTCCTGTGCTGTGTCTGGCTATATTTGAGTATTGTCACTTTCCACCCTCCACTGACTCTACTAGGGGTGTCCCTAGTCCCCTCATCATTGCTGTCTCCACCTCTGGGGGTCACTGATGCCTTGCTCTTGCCAGTGTCACTGCAGTCACTGACCTCGCCACCAGGGGCACAGTAAAGGGAGGATGCCTCTGTCACGTCCAGGATCACCTGAGTCATAAGAACTGCCTCCGTGGTAGGGGAAGAGGGTAGGGGGAAAGCTGGGTGCATGGGGCACTGCCTTTGCTGTTGCCTGATTCCTTGGGGATGCAGGCTGCATTTTTGTCAGGAGGCCAGAGATGCATGCATGTCTCTGCTGATGCTACAGGGTTTTTGGGCTGTGGCTGGGGGGTCCCAATGGTAGGACTCCACCTCTGCTATTGTTTGGTTCCCTGTGGCCACAGGCTGTGCTGTGGTTGGGAACCCAGAGTTGTGTGCATGCCTATGCTGCTGCTACTAGGCTGTGAGCTACAGCCAGGGTTTTGGGGTTATAGGGCTTCACCTCCACTGTTACTATGTTATGAGGCCAGAGTCATGTGGATGTCTCTACTGGTGCTGGGTTCTTTGGGGCTGCAGGTAGCTGGCTTTGTTGCCACAGTGTCAGGGCTTCAGGATCCTGGCCATCTCTTTTGCTATTCTCCTGGTTTGCTTCCTCTATATGCTCCAATCTACCCACCTTCGTATGAACCAGTGTGGATCTCTCTGGCATCCTGGTGTTCTGGGCAATGTAGCCTTTGTTGAGTTATGGGTGTTTTACTTGTGGGGTAGATTGAAGGGGAGAGGCAAAGGGAACATCTCACACCACGGTGATGATTTATTATATTTTTGAGTTGAATTTGTAATTCAAAATCTCCCCATAAAGAAAACTTCTGTTGTAGATGGCTTCACTGGTGAGTAGTGATGAGTTTCAGGGCAGGCCACCCCAGAATGTGCCACTTTGGCATGTGGATTATTTTGAGGTGAAGACAAACGAGGCGTAACAGACTCAAAAAGAGCTTTCTACCTCTTCCTTAACTGCCTAAAAGAATTTAGACAGAGAGCCTGTACCAGGAAGAGAACTATTCCAAGATTACTTTTTTTTTTTGCATCAGAAAGACTGAACCACATGGCATGGCAAACATTTATTTACCAAATATTTGCTTTTCCCATCTTCCGTGTGAATTGTCTTCCTCTCCTTTGAAGTCCCAGACTCCTACCTCTTTCTCCCTAGCTTAGGATGGCATACCAACCTCAATTGCCTGACTCTTGGGGAGCCTCATATCTTTGGGGTTCCTGTACATACGAAAACACATTTGTTTTACTCTTGTTAATTTGTTTATGTCAATGTAATCATTAGACTAGTCAAAGAACCTAGAAGAGAAGGAGAAAAAAATTTCCTCCCCCACAATTTTGGCACCCAATGTAGAGCTCTTCACTAGCTAACACGGCTTGCTCTGTGGCTGCTGCAGCTGAGAGATCCCGGGACCTCTGAAAAAAGCCAGCAGAAGTTAAAGTTTCTTACCATGTCAGTCTACCAGATCTCTGCCTGCGGGATCTGATGGAAGCGAGTGTGGTGAGGGTCCTTTTCCTTTTCTAAACTTCGATTAATGGTAGAAAACATTCGTGTGAACAAGTGTCTTGGGTATAGCGACTTTGGTAAAAGATTTGTTATGACTCTTCTTGTTTTCTATTGATCCTCTTCCTCCCAGGGATGGTCATTGTTTTCTTTTGTCTCTGTCTTTTGTGTCATTTGTCATAAGGAGGAGAACCATAGATCTGATGAGGTTTTCCTTTCATCTTGTTCTATGCCCTGAGAGCCTGGCTTTGTGATCAGTGAGAATATTCTTTCTAGGCTTCACCTTCCAGTGGGTGCGTATACCAGTATGCATCTGGTGGCCAGTCAAATAGACTGGGATTCTGAGACCTGAAGTCACAATCAGCATTCTTTTTGTCTGGCCATGCCAGCTCTCAGGGGAGTGTGTCATAAGGGGTCCCAGTCCATAAGGGGCCTTTGTCATCTCAGCCTTTGTTGCTTTGTTAGTGCTGGAAAAGTCCCATTCCAGTAGTACCTTCTCAGTGTCACAAATTAGCAGGTCTGTGTCTGGAGGTGAGAAACTGGAGATACCATTTTCACTATACAATTCTTACTGCCTGTAGCAACGAAGGTCTTTGCTTTCTTAGGCTAACTCTGGGAGTGGACTTTCTGGATGTTGTAAGGACTACTTCATTTGTAGCCTCTTTCAGGACACCTCTTGCATCCATGGTTAGGCCACAAAAAGGCTTATTGGTTTGTTGCTATTGAGATTAACATAAGATCCTACTCATCAATGGCCAGACGATGCATCCTTTGAACTGGCTACATTTGAAAGAAAATTATTTTATAGAGCTCTCATGCTAAACAAGTGTCCTGTTGGTACCTATGGAGAGAGCAAGTTGAAAAGTAAATACAAATGAGTATAACAGCTAGCCTTAGGGACTCCCTTAATAAGACGGAAGAACAGAAATCAGACTTAGAACAAAAATGAAAATTTACATCTAATGTAAATTTCCCTTCTCCAGTTTCTTAACATGAGCCTTTATCCCTAACTCTCTGACCCTGACCCTCCAGAGGATTTTTGGGATCTCTTGGCCCCTAGTCTAAAGCCCCCTCTCAAAATCCAACCCCATTGCCTCAGGAAATGCACTTAGACCCCAAAACACCTCCAACTTCCCCAGAAAATCCCTTAAACATCGAGCTGCCTGCCTTTTCTTCCCTCTCCCTACAAGATTTATGGAGAGCTCTCCAGCCTAATCTCTAGGCCCAGAGTGTACACGTTACTCATGTAACTGCTGAAAGCCAGGAAGTAAGTTTAGACAGACAGTCAGACTCGCTTTGCTGGGCTCTATAATCAAGCTCTGCCAGCTTCAGGCCCTCTTATGAAATGTCCTTTGCAGATATATTCTAGACCCCCACCCAAAGAATTCACATTCCCTGGACAGCAGCTGTTCTTCTAAATTATAAAGCCCTTTTACCTCCACTTTCAGAAGATCTGACCAAATTTGGAGAAGAGTTAGAAAGACTAGCGGTCATTCACAACCCCACTCGCAGGGACTTAGATTGGCTGTTAAAGGATGCTCTTCCCGCCCATGATGATACTTTGATTATCAGACAAGCCAGGTGGCCCCCTGGGGAAAACCTCACTCACAGACGAAACAGAATTTCCCCCAGGCCCTCTTACAAATGACCAGGAGATGCCTCAACTGGAAGCTGATATTCAGGGGACTCTTAAGAGCAATAGTAGAGCTTTTCCCCTTTCAAGTGAATTGCTCTAAGATTGAATTGTGCACTCAGAAAGAAAGCCTTATACAGATTTTAAAAAAGGTATACTGTATCAAATCCTGAAGTTCTAAAATGTAGAAATATTTTGATTTACATCTTGATTAGAAATCTCCCTGATAAAAAGAAGAAAGCTCGGTTGGGTGGGCAGGTTAGTCTCTTGATATTCAAGCTACAACTCAGTTCTTTGAGGAATTGGAAACAACTGCCTTTGTCTTGTAAATCGCTACAAGACCAGAAATGTGACTCCAGAATCAATTCACATCCCACCTAGCTTATTAAATCCCAAACCTCACCTATTCCCCTCAGGATGCTTGCAGATAGTGTAAAAGATCAGGATGTGGGAGACAGAACTGTCCCTCACTAAAGAAAAGGAGGAAAATTTGTAATAGTAATTACTCTAGAATTCTGATAATACGCAAATATGCCAGAAAACATCATCTTGGAGAAAACTTGAATGCTTTCTCCCTTTCTCAGTGCTTTTGTGATGTAGGTTTATCTATCCCCATCTTCTCTAGAACCTAAGAGCCATTCTTTGACATGCAAACTTTAGAGAGATGTTTCTCACCGAGAAAAGGAGGTATTTGGAATATGGTCAAATAAAAACCTTAAACGTCCTCTCCACAAATATTAATAGAAAAAGCTTTAACCACCAGAGCAGATTAAACTCAACCTATTCCAACTGTTCTTTTATAAACTAGTGAGTTTTGATGCGGGGACAGCGAGCCGAAGAGTCGAAAGAAAGATTTCTTGGACTCTTAAGGTCTGGCAGTGGTGCTCTTTTATTTAGAAAATAGTGTGGAATAGCGTGGGGACAGGACCCATGGGCAGTAAAGAGCTGCTGCATGGGGACAGGACCCATGGGCAGCGAAGAGCTACTGCCGCTGCTGCATGGGGATAGGACCCATGGGCAGTCAGAGCTCCTGCTGCTGCCCTGAGTTGAGGGTTAGGGCTAAATTTATAAGGCATGGGTGTGTGACTTGTTTTTACTGGAAAAAGAAAAGATGATGTAAAAAGTCATTAAATGATTTCAGTGCGGATGGGGTCTGGTTATTGTGTGGTCCTATAACTTTAGATATGAATCTGGTCATCTAGATCGGCATGTAGGTGAGGATGCCCTGGGCTTCTCTCCCTGGGGCAGCCCTAATTCATACCATAAAAATCCACCAGGTCACATAGATCGGCATGTAAGCCAGGTCACCCTGGGCTTCTCTACCTGGGGCAGCCTTAATCCACATCAAGTTTTGCGTTATCATACCTGCCTCATGACTAAAATCTTAAAATGAGAGCTATAAGGTCTCTGTTTGCATCTGTCTATATGTTTATGTGTGTCTATGTATATGTGTTGTAGATGTGTGGTGTTTCCTATTTCTGGATGGTATTGCCAAAATTAATCTGTAAACGAGCTCCATTTAACTGGCTTAAAATTAGATGCTTATAGATTATATTCCTAAAATTCTCAGAAATTAACGCAAATGTTTTTTCAGGTTCCCATGATCTGGAAAAACGTTTGGCATTAAAGCTAGTTATGTTTGTTGGTTTAGTTAAAATAGACTTGTCTTTAGAATTATCAGCATTAAAATTAATGCAGACATGCAACTTTTATTCTACCTGGGTTTATTAGCCAAATCAGTTCAGGTTATCTCTGTTGCAAAGTTCACCAGTAAGAAAAATAAATTTGGATGACGGTTGACTTTGTCTAATGTCTCATACAGTTTCCATGGGTGGTCTAAACATAATTGTTAAAAACAAGGGAGTTAGATAGATGTAAGTGGGACAAGATTTTAGGTGCAATAATTATGTTTTATGGTATGTGTACTTAAAAATAGCTTCCAAAATCTTTTTGGCAACTTTGAAACTTTAGAGTTTTGTAAGGTAAGTTAAATGATGGAAATTTATTGGATGTCTAGGTCATTTCCAAATAAAATAAAATAGTGAAACATTAATTACCGAACATAGGTTTATCCACTTTTTGATTATGAAATGTATTCGTAAATTTGCCAACCTAAGGAATACTAGTGTAACAGACAGTTCACAATGGCTTACTTCTCAGTTTTCACCAGAAATTAAGGTTTCTAAGGGTTAAGAATTTTAGTTAATATATGTAATTAAAGCTACCAAAAATTATAAGGGAAACAACTCTATATGCAAGGAAGGTAGGATGTGTTTTGTGGTAAGAAAAGGTATGCGATAAGAGGATGCATTTGTTTTAAGGGAAAAGAAAGTAAATGTGTCCCAAATTAAAAACTGGTTATTTCAAGATGGGAAAGAGGAAAAGAAAGGCCAAGTTAAATAGAAAGTTGGAAAGAGTGAGAGAGAGAGAACCTTACCTTGTGTGACAATGTTGGCTAAAATTGAATGACTTCATTAAAAGGGCTACAAAATTAAACTTGAAATTCAGGAGTGTATTTATGTAAAACTAAAACTTAATTTTCTTTCATCTGCTAAAAGGACAAAGTTTTCTTGGACTGTTGGTCTGCTGCTCATAAGAGACTGTGAAAGGCTTTTCTTTACCTTTTAAGTAATCTGCCTAGAAATGAATAGTCTGTGTTTTACCAAAATAATTTCCTTTGCTTTGTGTTATCTTTATCATCAGGTCTTTGACTGCTTAGGAAAACTGTGTCTTATTAATATGAAAAGAGCTAAGTTGTGCTCACAAATATGTAACCTCCTGTATTTGTCCTTGAAATATTTTATTGTCACTATGGTTAAATACATAATTCAGTATTGTTTCATAATACTCTGTGATCCCATTTAGTCACATATCCAAACTTTTTGATATTTTTGACAAACTTCCCCCAATCCCATTCTAAATGGAGTCCTTTTGACCTCAGACTAACTTGGAAATTTTCCAGAGGGCCCCTGAAACATCTCAAAAGACTTGTTCTCTCTCCTTATGAAAAGAGGCATGTTACACTAATTATGCTTATTTGGTACATTAAATTACATGGGAAGCATTATTAAATAAGTGACTCTAAACCTTCTTAGATTATATTTGTGTGGATATATGTTATTAAGGTAAGTGTTCCAGAAATTGTATGAAATTCCTAGAAATATGATGTGTCTTGGTATAGTGTTATCAGTCATAATTCTAGTTGTTATCTCAAAATGTTGTGTGCCCCAGAAATAACTCAATTAACCTGTCAACTGTGTTTTAATGAACTCTCATCAGATCCTTAACCTTGGCCATTTTTCAGTCTTTTCTCATTTACCGTTATTGTTTTACTCTGATGCTTTTGCAAAAGGGCTTCATCTTCAGTAAGACTTAACAGAAAGAACTCTGATTACTGGTTTCTGATAACTTTAATATCATACCATTGAACTGGATGAGTATTTACAGAACTCTAATGGAAAAACTGGATTCACAAGGCTGCCAACAAAAGATCGAGATCAATAAGAACTAATCACATGGGACCGAATGAACTATTGATGATTATAGTTTTTAGGACTTTTTTGGGAACATTGTTGGTTCTTTAATTTTTTTTTCAGATTTACGGAAACCTCTTTTCTTAAGCTACTATGACTTACAGCAATTCGGTAAAGTACATCTTTGTGAACAAATATGAAATGATGACTTTTTCTCCCTACTTGATCTCTCCAGAACTCAGAAGCTCTTAGTGAGTATTCTTATTTTCATTACAATATAGTTATTTGCATAAGCTCAATAAGAGTCTGTTCTCCTTGAAACAGGACACAATTGGAAACATTGGTTATGCTACCAAGGCTTTGACTGGAATGTTGTCTTTGAGAGAGACATACATAGACTCAGATATGACCAGACCACTTTAACAAACTAAGGTTGACTTTATGGAGTCAATAAAGCTCCTTGGAAAATCAGCCTGGAACCTTGCTTACAGGTTTTCCAGAAGCCTTACTGGGTAAGTAAAGAAGGTCATTTTCTGGCAGGCCCAGGGACCTCAGGATATTTTGAGGACCTCGAAAAAAGAGGAATTCAACCCAAGTCTGTAGGTACTGCAGGTAAAGTGTGATGTCAAGTCCTTGGCTTGACTTCTTAGCCTCAAGAGGCTTTTAAAAGTTTAATCTGAGATTCTGTATGAAAAGTCCCAGCAAGGCAGACTTAAAAGAGTCTACATGGTCAATCACTATTCTTGCTGCATTTATGTAAACACTCAGGCCAAATTTAATAAGACTAGACTATTTACCAAACTATTTGTTCTTTGCATCTTCCTTTGAATTTTCTTCCTCTCCTTTGAAGTCACAGACTCCTACCCCCTTCTCCTTAGCTCAGGATGGCATATAAACCTCAATTGCCTGACATCAGGGAGTCTCATATCTTTGGGGTTCCCATATGCACAAAATTAAATTTTTTTCTCCTGTTAACCTGTCTTGTGGCAATTTAATTATTAGGTCAGTCAAAGAACCTAGAAGGGAGGAAAGGAAAAGTTTTCCTCCCCTACAGGAGTACCACACATTTAAAAGAAAAAATAGCAACAGTCCTACAGAAACAATTCCAGAAAGTACAGGAGGAACCCTTGCCAATTCATTTTATGAGGGCAGCATTACTGTTCTATAAAAACATAATACAAGGGGGGAAAAACCCACCACAGACCAATATCCCTGATGAACATAGATGTAAAACTCCCTAATGAAATTTTAGAAATTTGAACTCAATGATACACGAAAAGTATACCCCACAGCCTAGCAGAGTTTATCCCAGGAATAAAAGGTCATTTTAACATTTAAAAAATGCATCAATGTATGTTGCCACATTAAGGAAATGAAGGAAAAGCAATGATGATCACAATATATCACAGAGAAGTCATTTGATAATATAAAACATCCATTCATGATAAAAAACATCTGATAACTTAAGAACACAAGGAAAATATCTTCAACCTGATAAAGTGCTTCTACCAAAAACCTACTGCTGGCATCACACTTAATGGTGGAAAGCTGAATGCTTCTCCCATAAGATTAGGAATATTGCAGAATGTCTACTCTCATCATGTCTCACCAAACATTATATTTGTGGTCCTACCGAATGAGATAAGACAAGAAAATGAAATAAAAGGCATAGAGATAGAAAAGGAAGAAAAGACTGTCTTTAGTTTCAAAAGGCATAGTAGCCTATCCAGAAAATACTTAATAAGCCAGAAAAAAGCAAAAATCATCTCCCAGATCTAGTAAGCAATTTAACAGGGTCATGGGATGGAAAGTCAGTATAGAAAATTCCTTTTTGTTTCAATATACTAGGAACAAATAATTGGAGGTGGAATTATTTTTAAATGTCATTTACAATAGAAGTAAAATAAATGAAATACCTATTGAGAATTTTAACATAATATGTGCAAGATTTGTATGCAGATAACTATAAAATATTTCTGAGGGAAATGAAAGAAGACCTAAATAAATGAAGGTATACTATGTTCATGGGTCAGCAGGCTCAAATGTTTTAAGATATCAATTCTCTAGTAATTCACTTATGGATTCACCAAATCATAATTAAAATAAAAAGCTATTTCTAAAACTTATAGGGAAATGCAGAGGACATAGAATAGCCAAAGCTGTTTAGGAAAGAACAACGAGGGGGGACTTACACTACCAAGTTTCCTGGCTTAATATAAAGGTATGGTAATCATGACTGTGTGGTATTATCATGAAAATAGACATATGGAGTGGTGAGGGATCGGTGACATTAGTGAAATGGCAGGGTGAGCTGACCCGGGACTCTCACCCCTCCAAACTACAACTATAACCCAGAACAACTGAATTTCAACCAATAACTCTAATACAGAGATTGTCAGAGACCCACAGCAGCATAACGACAGAGCTCAGAGAGGATGGAGCTGCCCTCGGAGGAGCTGGAATGGCGTAAGAGAGAACTTCGCTCCCGCCCCTAGAGACTGGGATCACTGCCGTAGATGAGGGAAGGAGTCGGGGCGGGGCCATGAATCCGGGGATCCTCCAGGCCTCCCACTGCACGTGCAGTGGAAACCCGCTAATGGGGGAAAGCTTCTGTGTATGGCGACCCCATCAAGCCAGGGCCCCGGGAGACCAGAGAGCAAGAGCTGATCGGAATCCAGGTCGGTGCATGGGAGAAAGTGCCCCTCCTCCCCCAACCCGCACTGCATGCCTGCCATCACGCCTGAAGGCGGAGGGCTCAGAATGCATGACTCTTGACCCCCATCTAGTGGCGGCAGGCTGTAACTGCAACTGAATACCACCATCATGCACAAAAACCGCTCCTCTGTCATTCAGCAATTTATAAAAGCTCCAGACCAGAAGGAAAGCAATAAAAACACAGAATTAAGCCCTGAGGACTTGGAAATAGGTAAACTAAGCAAAAATGAGTTCAGAGTAGCTATCATCAAAAAACTCAATGAGGTAAAGGGAAATATAGAGAAACAAGTCAACGAGTTCTGGAGTTACTTCACAAAAGAGATAGAAACTATGAAGAAGAATCAATCAGAAATATTAGAGATGAAAAATGCAACGGATCAGATAAAACAGAATACGGATTCCCTGAATGCCCGTGTAGACACCATAGAGGAGAAAATTAGCATAATCGAAGATAGGCTGAATGGCTCCAGAAAGAGGAAGAAAGAGAACTAAGACTTTAAAAAAATGAGAATAATCTCTGAGAAATAGCAGATTCAGTGAGGAAAACCAATTTAAGATCTATTGGAATACCAAAGGGCATGGAAAAGGAAAATGGAGCAGAAAGTGTGCTTTACGAAATTATAGAAGAGAACTTCCCAAATCTAGGGATTCAGGGAGAAATGTGTGCGGAGGAAGCTTTCAGATCTCCTAGATTTGTCAATGTAAAAAGACCTACTGCAAGGCATATAGTAGTAAAAATGGCAAAAATGAATGACAAAGAAAGAATACTCAGGGCAGCAAGACAGAAGAAAATAACCTACAAAGGAACTCCTATCAGACTTTCTGCAGATTTCTCTACAGAAACCTTACAAGCTAGGAGAGAATGGAATGACATATTCAAAACTTTAAAAGATAAAAATCTTCAGCCAAGAATACTCTATCCAGCAAAAATATCCTTCAGATATGAGGGAGAAATTAAATCTTTCCCAGACAAACAAAAGTTAAGGGAATTTGCAACCAAAAGTCCTCCACTACAAGAAATCCTCAAGAAGGCTCTCATACCTGAAAAAAGAAAAAAAGGGAGAAAGGGGTCACAAACCAGAGAGTAGGGAGACCGATAGAATCAGAATAGGATAGCAAATATTCAACTATAGCATTAGGATAAAGGGAAGCAAAGATGATCTTATCACTCTAACTACAAACTCATAACACGAGTTGGAATAAGAGATGAAAATAATAATTTAGGAGGGGAAGAGGAAAGGGACTAAATCAGTCTAGGCCAAGTAAGTAAGAGACCACCAGAAAATGGACTATATTATACATGAGATTCTAAATACAAACTTCAGGGTAGCCACTAAAATAAAAAACAGAACAGAGACACAAAACATAAATAAGGAAAAATCTAAGAAACCCAGCATAAGAAATTGCAGAAGTCAATGGGTAGGCTAAAACACCAGGACGAGAAACAAAGGTAATGCAGGAAAACCAGATAACGAGCGACAGAATGACAGCATTAAGCCCTCATGCATCAATAGTCACCCTCAATGTAAACGGATTGAACTCTCCAATAAAAAGAAACACAATGGCAAAATGGATTAAAGAACAAGATCCAACAATTTGTTGCCTCCAGGAATCACACCTCAGCCCCAAGGACAAACACAGGCTCAGAGTGAAGGGGTGGAAGACAATACTCCAAGACAGTAGCAAACAAAAGAAAGCAGGTGTCGCAATACTTATATCAGACAAAATGGATTTCAAAATAAAGCAGGTAAAGAGAGACACAGAGTGACAATATATAATGATCAAAGCAACACTCCATCAAGAAGAAATAATGCTTATAAATATCTA
Source organism: Equus quagga (assembly GCF_021613505.1). Lineage (NCBI taxonomy): Eukaryota > Metazoa > Chordata > Mammalia > Perissodactyla > Equidae > Equus > Equus quagga. The sequence continues at coordinate 3,661 of NW_025793561.1, read as the reverse complement.
TGCACCCAACACAGGAGCACCAAAGTTCATAAAGCAACTATTAACAGACCTAAAGGAACATGTTAAAAATAACACAATAATAGTAGGGGAGCTCCACATCCCACTCACATCAATGGACAGATCATCCAGACAGAAAATCAACAAGGAAATAGTGGAGCTAAACAAAAAGCTAAAACAATTGGACTTAACAGACATGTATAGAACACCTCACCCAAAAACAGCAGAATAGACATTCTTCTCAAGTGTGTATGGAACATTCTCAAGGATAGACCATATGTTAGGAAACAAGGCAAGCCTCTACAAATTTAGAAAAAATTGAAATAATAACAAGCATCCTCTCCAATCATAATGCTATAAGGCTAGAAATTAATCACAAGAAAAAAACTGAGAAAGGCACAAGGATGTGGAGACTAAACAATATGCTATTGAACAAGCAATGGATCATTGAAGAAATTAAAGAGAAATCAAAAAATACCTGGAAACAAATGAAAATGATAACATGCCATACCAACTCATATGGGATACAGCAAAAGCCGTATTAAGAGGAAAATTCACCACAATACAGACACATGTTAACAAAGAAGAAAAATCCCAAATAAGCAATCTTAAACTACACCTAACTGAATTAGAGAAAGAAGAACAAACAAAGCCCAAAGTCAGCAGAAGGAGAGAAATAATAAAAATCAGAGCAGAAATAAATGCTATTGAAATGAAAAAGGCAGTAGAAAGGATCAATGAAACAAAGAGCTGGTTCTTTGAGAAGATAAATAAAATTGACAAACCCCTAGCCAGACTTATAAAGAAAAAAAGAGAGAAAGCTCAAATAAACAAAATCAGAAATGAAAGAGGAGAAATAACAACAGACTCTGCAGAAATATAACGGATTATAAGAGAACACTACGAAAAACTATATGGCAACAAAATGGATAACCTAGAGGAAATGGATAAATTCTTGGACTCCTACAATCTCCCAAAGCTCACTCAAGAAGAAGCAGACACTTCGAACAGACCAATCACAAGGAAAGAGATTGAAACAGCAATCAAAAACATCCCAAAGAATAAAACCCCAGGACCAGATGGCTTTCCTGGGGAATTCTACCAAACTTTCAGAGAGTATTCACTACCTATCCTTTTCAAGCTGTTCCAAAAAATTAGGGAGGATGGAACACTTCCTAACACATTCTACGAGGCCAATATCACACTGATACCAAAGCCTGGCAAGGACAGCACGAAAAAGGAGAACTACAGGCCAATATCGCTGATGATCATAGATGCAAAAATTCTGAAGAAAATTTTGGCAACCAGAATTCAGCAATTCATCAAAAGGATCATACATCATGATCAAGTGGGATTCATACCAGGGACACAGGGATGGTTCAACATCTGCAAATCAATCAACGTGATACACCACATCAACAAACTGAGGAATAAAAACCGCATGATCATCTCAATAGATGCAGAGAAAGCATGTGACAAGATCCAACAGCCATTTATGGTAAAAACTCTGAACAAAATGGGCATAGAAGGGAAATACCTCAACATAATAAAGGCCATATATGACAAACCCACAGCCAACATCATACTCAATGGACAAAAACTGAGCACCATCTCCCTGAAAACAGGAATGAGACAAGGATGCCCTCTATCACCACTCTTATTTAACATAGTACTGGAGGTCCTGGCCAGAGCAATCAGGCAAGAAAAAGGAGTAAAAGGAATCCAAATAGGGAGGGAAGAAGTGAAACTCACGCTGTTTGCAGATGACATGACCTTATATGTAGAAAACCCCAAAGAATCCATTGGAAAACTTTTAGAAGTAATCAACAACTACAGCAAAGTTGCAGTGTATAAAATCAATTTGCATAAATCAGTAGCATTTCAATATTCTAATAATGAACTAACAGAGAAAGAACTCAAGAACACAATCCCATTCACAATCGCTACAAAAAGAATAAAATACCTCAGGGTGAATTTAACTAAGGAAGTGAAAGACCTATACAATGAAAATTACAAGGCCTTTCTGAAAGAAATGGATAATGACACAAAGAGATGGAAAGACATTCCATGCACATGGATTGGAAGAAGAAACATAGTTAAAATGTCCGTTCTATCTAAAGTAATCTACAGATTCAATGCCATCCCAATCAGAATGCCAATGACATTCTTTACAGAATTAGAGCAAAGAATCCTAAAATTCATATGGGGCAACAAAAGACCCAGAATTGCTAAAGCAATCCTGAGAAAAAAGAACAAAACGGGAGGCATCACAATCCCTGAGTTCAAAACATACTACAAAGCTACAGTAATCAAAACAGCATGCTACTGGTACACAAACAGGTGCACAGATCAATGGAACAGAATTGAAAGCCCAGAAATAAAACCAAACATCTATGGACAGCTAATCTTCGACAAAGGAGCTGAGGGCATACAATGGAGAAAAGAAAGTCTTTTCAACAAATGGTGCTGGGAAAACTAGAAAGCCAAATGTAAAAGAATGAAAATTGACCATTCTTTCTCACCATTCCCCAAAATAAACTCAAAATAGATCAAAGACCTAAAGGTGAGACCTGAAACCATAAGGCTTCTAGAAGAAAACGTAGGCAGTACACTCTTTGACATCAGTATTAAAAGGATCTTTGCGGACACCATATCTTTTCAGAGAAGGGAAACAATGGACAGAATAAACAAATGGGACTTCATCAGACTAAAGAGCTTCTTCAAGGCAAATGCAAACAGGATAGAAACAAAAAAACAACCCACTAACTGGGAAAAAATATTTGCAAGTTATACATCTGACAAAGGTTTAATATCCATAATATATAAAGAACTCACACAACTCAACAACAAAAAATCAAACAACCCGATCAAAAAATGGGCTGAAGACATGAACAGACATTTCTCCAAAGAAGATATACAGATGGCCAATAGGCACATGAAAAGATGTTCATCATTGCTGATCATCAGGGAAATGCAAATCAAAACTACACTAAGATATCACCTTACACCCATTAGAATGACAAAAATATCTAAAACTAATAGTAACAAATGTTGGAGAGGTTGTGGAGAAAAAGGAACCCTCATACACTGCTGGTGGGAATGCAAACTGGTGCAGCCACTATGGAACAAAGTATGGAGATTCCTCAAAAAAATTAAAAATAGAGCTACCAAACAACCCAGCTATCCCACTACTGGGTATCTATCCAAAGAGCTTGAAGTCAGCAATTCCAAAAGTCCTATGCACCCCAATGTTCATTGCAGCATTATTTACAATAGCCAAGACATGGAAGCAACCTAAGTGCCCATCAACAGATGATTGGATAAAGAAGATGTGGTATATATATACAATGGAATACTACTCAGTCGTAAAACAGAACAAAATCGTCCCATTTGCCACAACATGGATGGACCTTGGGGGAATTATGTTAAGTGAAATAAGCCAGATGGAGAAGCACAATCTCTGTATGACTCCACTCATATGAGGAATTTAAAAATGTAGACAAAGAGAACAGATTAGTGGCTACCAGGGGAAAGATGGGGTGGGGGGTGGGCACAAAGGGTGAAGGGGTGCACCTACAACACGACTGACAAACAATAATCTACAACTGAAATTTCACAAGATTGTAACCTATCATTAACTCAATAAAAATTAAAAAAAAAACAA
>NW_025793560.1:0-3865 GCF_021613505.1 Equus quagga | reverse complement strand
TCCAAGAGTTGCCACTGACATTGAATACAATAAGAATAGGGCTCCTTGGAGTTAGACAATACCAAGCCCTACTTTCCACACCTAATATCAGGACAATCAAAATGCATGAATGGGCTGACATCTTGGGTATGAAGTGGGAGCAGGATCCCAGAGCCCAGCTGCTGGCGCTATATTTTCTCACTAGAGTGGCAGGCTTCGTGATAGTTATTAATATTGAGAATTCACTATCAGTCCTCAGGCTTAGGGCAGGGGCCCCAGCAATGAAAGGGCCTCTTCTTTTTGAGACCTGCCATCCAGAACTTCCACTGGCACTGGGATCCAGAGCTTAAATTACCTGTCCCATGCATTGGGTCACAAGAACAAGTTTGGGTTTTATTAGGGAGACTAAGTGGTAGTTCAGGAACTTGTGGCTGCTGTCCCCTAGATGCAGGGTCTGTTCCTTCTTTCTTATGGGGACTGGAGAAAGGCAGATTATCTTGCAGGTGGAGGGCCCATGGCAATGCTTCAGTGTGGGAAAAAGTTTGAGCTGATAAGACTAGGGGGATAATTTCCCTACGTAAGGATTCTTGCTCTATCTCCTTACTGTAAGGGTAAAGGGGTCATGACCTCAGCAGTACTGTGCAGCTGTTGCCATGTTCTGAGTGTGTGTTCATGGCCCTATCCGCCAACAACTAGTTATTCTTGAAAATAAAATAAAAATTAGTAAGTTTAAACACAGTATGTATTATGCAAATCCTAAAAATGATTTTCCAAGAAACAAATTTCGGAAACAAACTGTCTTTAATTTTGCACTTTTGACATGATTTCACATAGTACTGTTAACTTTGCTAGAACATCAAAAGTTGCTATTTAAATGTTCTTCAATAATGTTTACATAGTCATTTGCAGTGTTTGAATATTTCTTCTAGGCCATATTTTCTTAAAAATATTAATAAACAGCATTTCTCATTTATTAAAAGTATGTAAATAAAATGTTATAAAACTATCAAATAACTTATGATTTTGAGAATTCCTAAGAGTTGAAATTTCTCATTCCTGAATCCTGGAACTTAATATCTTTTGTGAATTTGAAAACACATGATCAACTGAAGACCGGATGCTCGTTCTTAAGATTTTTTTTAAGGGCAGTGTATATCATGCTAAAGAAGGAGAAGGGCCCCCCCAAAATGACTGATATTGGGTGTTTTCTTACCTTAGTAATGGGGGTATAGAGCCAGATTTAATTTAATTTAGAAAAATTAATGTGACTTTTTTGCATCTCAATGCTGTGGAACAAATTCATATTTTTAAATTTATCATCCATTTAATCTTACAATTCTATGTATTGCTCATCCCCTTTGACAGAAAAAGAGACTGAGGCACAGAGAAGTTAACATACATTTAGTGGACTGGCTCAGAAGCAGGAACCAGAGATGGAGAACTCCCTGGTATTATGAGGAATAATCCGAATATAAGTGATATAAAGTACAACTCAATGGCCCAAATACAAAAGCGAATATATTGACTCATGTAACTGAAAAGGCTGGATAAAGACTGGCTTTAGGCAGAAGCATTGACACCTGGTTCCACTGACATCATTAGGATTCAGTGTCTCTCCATTTCTTAGTTCTGTCTTCTGTACTGGCTCCATTCTCAGACTTTATATGGTGGCACGATGGCTGCCAGCAAGTTCAGGACAATACCCTCCCAGGTTCAAATGTAGCTGAAAAATATGGTACCTCGTTCACAACGGTCCATGTGAAAGTTTCATTGTGCCTTAGCAGCTCCAGTTGAGTCACATGCTCACCTCTTTTGCCAGGCCTGAGTCACAAACTCATCCTTGGCGTAGGGGTGTGGTGGGGAAAACTAAAAATATCTGCACATAGACTGAGACTGAAGAATGGGAGTAATTCCCCAGAGACCAATAGAGATACTGGTTCCAGATGGGAGAATGAATGCTGGGTGCTAAAAACAATCAAAACAGTTGTCTACTACATCCTTCTCTCCCTGCTCTGCTGCTGTCTTCTGGCTCTGAGCCATTTCATTGCACCTCTAGCCTCTCAAACTTCAGTTAAAGGGTGGATGCAAATTCTCTGGAGGCTCTGGCAGAGGGAAAGGGGCGGGACATGTCCCAGTGAAGATGAAAATTTCTGAGAGATCCTACCTTCCATGTGATTGGGCCATCCGATAACCTAGACTCTTAATTAATAGATTTCCTCATCTCAGAGCTCTTAATCTTAATTTCCATTCTAACTCAGCTATGGAAAGTCTTAGAGCTTATTTCCAGGAACAGCTCTGCCTTCTGAAATAATATTCTGATATCCTTCACTTTGACCTCAACCTCCAGCCCTTCCAGCCTATGTCCTCAGTATGCCAAATGCCAGTTCTTCAACTGTGTCAGGATCTTCAGTCCATCAACGTTTCCACCCACTCTCTAACCATTAGCAACCTATTTTGTCTTCATTTCTTCCTTCTTTCATTGATTTCAAGGTCTATCACTTAAACGACATCCCAAACACCTCCACCTTATTTCCTTTTCATCATGCCTGCCTGGCAGAATCCCAACTCTGCCTCTTCCAGGTCTGCCCTCTAGTAAGTGATTCAGCCTTATTTGATAAAATCACACACATGAGGATATTGGTCCTACTATGAACTCATGGTCGCAACTAGTGATCTGCTCCAACACCAAGTGAAAATCATTTATTCATTCACTACTTCATTCATTTCATTCCTATGAAGCACCTTCCATGTGCTAAGTACTGTACTTAACCCTTGTGAACCCCAACACAAGAAGCTTCCTGCCTTGTAGAGTTTACATCATGACCTTCTTAGTCAATCCTCTCTTCCATCCTATTCAAGACTATTTCACATATTCTCCACTTTCCTCAAACTTTTGTTCCCCCGGCTTGATGGGCTGGAGCCCCTACAAAGGGGAACCGGAACCCATCAAACGGGAACTTTACATCAACAAACCTCCAAAGAGACTTATATCCCACCACTTCTTTCCTTTGTTTTATTCTGAAAGCAGTATCTGCACCAGACTTTCCTTGTCTCTTCCTTTCTCCATCCCAACAGTTTTCACACTGTATTGTAACTTTTGGCTTGGCTGTCTCTCTTGCCTGAGGACAGGAACACTGTCTATCCCACACACTGCCCTGTCCCCAGCATCTGGAGCTCAATGTGTAGTGGCTACTCAATAACATTGGGAATAGTGAACGAACCACAGGATGGATCTCCAGGAGGAGGCCCCGCCCAGCGTGCCCTGAGGGCGGCGCGCGCCCAGCGCCGGGGGCGGGGCCAGCGCCGGGGGCGGGGCCAGCGCCGGGGGCGGGGCCAGCTGGACGCCCTTCTCTGGCGCCCTCGTGGCGGTTCAACGAACTTCACCTCAGGAAACCCAGATTCCCCTCTGTCGCTTCCAGGAGACAAGAGTTGGGCACATAATCTTCCAGATCAGGGTCGCCAGCCTTTCCGGATGTCCAAGCGTCTTTTCAGCCTGCCCAGCCCGAGGGGCTTTTCCGACATCCCTGTCAGAACGGCAGGGAGGGTCCGGAGCCCTCCAGGGCCCTTGCACTTCCTGGCCTCAGACGGTGCTCTGGTGCTCCGAGGCTGCTCAGGGCTGGGCCTCCGAGGTGTCGAGCCCTCTGTGCTGAAACTCCACGAACATCCTGACGTGAGGTAGTCAAGAGGACTGCTGTTTATTGAACCGCCATGAGGAGTCAGGGCTTCGGCGGGCGGCGGGACCCGAGGCCCAGCTTCCACTTTTCATGGGAATCTGTTCAGACCTGTCCGATAGAGCTGTGGTGAGACGGCGAGCGAACAAGAAAGGCGCTGCAGACGGGACCAGAATTGAGGACTTGGCGTGTGGCCCTGCTGCAGCTGCCACGTG
>NW_025793559.1:2134-2752 GCF_021613505.1 Equus quagga | reverse complement strand
GTAGGTCTCTGTACAATCAAGTAAGCAGACTGCATACTACAGTGTAGCGGACGCTGCTGGTTGCCTGCTTCCACTTTCTTACAAACAGAACCCCAGCTTTGCTCTGTTTTCTCCTCAAACCCCAGTCCCCCAGATTCCCAGTTCCAGCAGGAGATCCTGATGAGTCTTGGCCAGTCATGGAGTTCCCGATGCTCTTGCTCACGATTGATTACGGTTGAATACATAACCCTATTCTGGCCACAGAGACATTAGGGGAAGGCTTCTGGGGTCCCCTGGAAAAGGCTTCCTCTCTCCTAAGAAAGAGATGTCCGGAGATAGAGTGTGTTTCTCTTTCTGAACATTGTAGTGTCCAGAGTGATTCCTTGGAACTGCAGTGGCCAGCAGAGGCCACGACGGGCCCTAGCATGAGGGTGAAGCTGGTGACGAGGACAGCAGAGACAGGAAGCAGAAGCTGGCCCTGGATGACATCATTCCACCTCTGACTGTTTGGTACCGCATCCCGTTATCTCTTTCTTTCAGCTGAAAACATTCTGACATACAATGATCTCTAAACACTCACTATTCAAGTGTGAACTGTCACACAGGAACTTGTTAGAAAGGCATAATTTCAGGTCACCT
>NW_025793559.1:0-2124 GCF_021613505.1 Equus quagga | reverse complement strand
ACTTCCCAAGGTGGGTCATAGATCGCAGTCCAATTTCTACTCGCTCTCTCTTTCTTGGACATGCACATTTGGGACCGTGAGTCACTCTGTAAGAAGTCCAGGCGCCCTGAAGCTGTCAGACACTGAGAACTCGTGGAGAGAGAACATGGAGGGAGAGGAGTGTGAGGCGCCCCGGATGCTGCAGCCCCGGATATCTGAGCGAGCACCTCCTAGGGTGACTCTGGTCCTGGCCGCCATCTGACTGCAGCCGTGCGAGACCCCGAACGAGAACCGCCTGGCTGAGCCCAGCCACCGGCCAGAACTGCGGAGTGATGATCAATAATGACGGTGGTTTTCCATCACTAGATTTGGGTGTAATGGGTATTAGTGTAACAGAAACAGCTCAGGGCTGGGAATCTAAAGACCAGAGTTTCAGTACCAGCAATCCTACCTCCCAACTGTGTGATCTTGAATTATAGCCTCATCAAATCTCAGTTCTTCATCTGTTAATTGCCTATAATGATATTTTCAGGTGGAGTTATTTTCCTTTTGCCTTATCCCTCCCAATTCCATTTTCTACCTTCTCCAGCCAGGAGATAAAGCTCTATGGACAGTCCAACCCTCCCTCCCCCGCCAATCTGTCTGCCTTGTTCCTGGCTTTGAGTTGGGTTCAGCCAATGGAAGACATTGCCAGGAGACCGGTGGACAGGAGAAGAGAGAGGTCAAGGTACTTGTCCCACCACCTGACCCCCTTGCCAAGCCACAGTTTTGACAATGGCTGCGTTCCTCTGTAGTTAAGCTCCTCTGGGTGGCTCCTCTCCCAAAGGCAGCTCTTACCAGCTCTCTCTCCTTGCCCTTTGTTAAGGAAAAAATTATTCGGACACTTGTTAAAATAGTAAGGAAGACTTTATTCAGGACTGTGGCAACAGGGAGACTAGTCAGGACCATTGCAATAGGGGAGCGAGATGGAGCTCAACTTGGAACACAACAAGGACAAAGCGGATTTACAGCCAACGAGCAGGGCGAGGGGGTCAGTGGATGGAAGATTACTAAGAGGAGACATCAAGGATCCCGGGATTCTTGCTGAAGGCAGGAAAGGACTTAGATGTCAAAGGTGAGGGAGGAGGAACTTGATCAGATATCAAGGGTCATCAGATAGCGAGAGTGGGGTGATTCTCACTAAACTGACAGCAAGATTCCCGCTGAGACCGGGCCAGGCAGGCCAAAGGCAGATGGGGCCAAAGTCAAGGCCTAGTCGAGAAGAGGGCTTAGAGGAGCCTAGGTAAAGTTTGGTCAGGAGAGTCTTCATCATCCCTGGCACCTCACCGTCTCTTGTTGGTTCCCTCAACCCCACCCACACCTCTGCACACAGTCCTTTCATTAAACCCTCTTCAATGAAACATCTGAGCAATGGGTCGTCCTCTCCCGCCAGGCCCTGACTGTGGATCCTTCCCACCTCACAGACCCGTTTTGAGGATCAAATGAGACAACGGGTGCAAGAGGGCTTCCTGAGCCCTGAGGATAAGGAAGTTTTCTTCATGATTGAGAGGAATCTGGTACAGTGCAAAGGGCACAGGGCACGGGGTTTAGGCTTACTCCCGGGTTCAAATCCTGGCCGTGCCCCTTGGTAGCTGTGCTGAGGGGCAGGTGCTTATCTTCCCTAGGCCTCAAGTTCCCACCCTATTCATCAAGGAAAGTACTTCTCCCTCATGGAGTCCTGGGGGATGGCAGAGGAAACAAGAGGGTTTCTCAGATGAGCGTCCTTGGCTGTTTGTCTCCACGGGGGAAGGTGGACTCTGACGTCAGGGAGCCGAGGAGCTGGGCCTGGGAAGCCTCGGTTTCTTGATATTGTCTGGGCACTAGTTTCTCTGTAAAAGGACTTCAAGGTCCTGGGATCGCCCACAACTTTAGTGGGAGCCCAGAGTGAGGCCATCTGGACTTGAACAATTTGTAACTTCTATTTGGTCGTAAAGCTCAGGGGGTCAAAGCTTAAAGAAACAAGCATTTTTCAATGAGTGTAACTAAGGATCCAGGGTCCTGGAGATGTGTGCCTTTAGTTTTAGCCCATCTCTGCTGGGTTCACTGAAGGGGAACTGATAGCAGGGCTGATAGCGACTAATAGCCGGTCACACATTGGCCCAGCCC
>NW_025793558.1:4238-10581 GCF_021613505.1 Equus quagga | reverse complement strand
ATAAACCTAGTGCTCCCAACAATCTGTTCCAGAAAATATAACCAGAGTCAACACTTTCCAACTCATCTTATGAGCCCAGCAGTACCCTAAAACTAGAGTTTAAAAGTAGGGAAAATTTGAGAACAAGTCTCAGAAATGAGCAGTTACCGTTTTCTACGAAATATTAGAAAACTGAAGCCAACAATGTAAAACAATCATACACCAGGACAAAGAGGAAATTTTTTCAGGTATGCAAGGTTGTATCAGCATTCCAAAATCAAATCAATGTGATCCACCCTGTCACAGGCTAAAGGAGAAATTTATACATATATGTCAGTTGGTATGGGGGGGAAGTCATCAGATAGTACATATTAGATATGTCAGGTTCTTTCTCTATCAATTGCACCTCATTAAGGCTCTTACAAAAATGAACATAGATATAGAATTTACACTTTCACAAACTTTTAGAAAATGGAACAGAGACCTAAATGTAATGCAAAACAATACAACTTCTAAAAAGATTATGCAACAAACTCTAAGTGGACTCGAATCTGGAATTATGTTATTAAGATACAAACTGAAAATATAATCTATGAAAAAAAACTGATGTTAGACTTTATTTATTATTTTGGTAAGGAAGGTTGACGCTGATCTAACATCTGTGCCGATTTTCCTCTATTTGGCCTGTGGGATGCTGTCACGGCATGGCTTGACAAGCTGTGTGTAGGTCTACACCCAGGATCTGAACCTGTGAACCCCAGGCTGCCGAAGTGGAGTGCGTGAACTTCACCACTGTGCCAGCGGGCCAGCCCCAAGTTAGACTTTATTAAATTCAAAACTCCTGCTTTGTGGAAGGCAAAATCAATGAGTCAAAAGACAAATTACAGACTGGCAGACGATATTCGCAAAACAGATATATGATAAAGAAAATATGTCCAAGATATATGCAAAGAATTCTTAAAAGTCAACCACAACAAAAAAATAAACAACCTTATTGAAAAATGGGCAAAAGACCTGAATATATCCCTCACCAAAGAAGACATACAGATGGCAAACGAGCCTGAGGACAGATGACCACCGCCACAGGTCATTCGGGAATTTCATAGAAAACCTCAATGAGATACTTCTACACACCTATTAGAACTGATAAATGCAGGAAATTGGAGCCTGGTTCCGGTGTATCTGACAGTTGGTTCCATGGTGTCTGGCAGGTGGTTCCTGTGTGTCTGGCATATGGTTCTGGTACATTCGAAAGGTGATTCTGGCATGTCCAGCAGGTTACAACAGTGTGTCTGGGACCTGATTCCATCCTATCCGGTTGATGCTTTCAGAATGTCCTGGCTTTGTTTCCGGCCTGTCTTGCAATTAGTTCCCACATGTCCGGTGGGTGATTCTGGCGTGTCTGGCAGATTTTCCAACCTTTTCCAGAAATTGGTACTGGCGTATCCAGGACCTGGTTCCGGTGTATCTGGCAGGTGATTTTGGCGTGTCCGGCAGGTTGTTCTGGCGTGTTAGGATGGTGGTTCCAGCTTGTGTGGCAGGTGTGTTTGTGGCGTGTCCAGCACCTGGTTCTGGCATATTTGGGAGGTGGTTTCAGTGTATCTGGTACTTGGTTCCAGGATATCCAACAGGTGGTTCCGAAGTGTGTGGCAGGTGGTTCCTGTGTGTCTGGCATGTGGTTCTGGTAGGTTCGGAAGATGGTTCCAGCCTGTCCGTTAGGTGCTTCCAGCATGTCTGGAAGTTGGTTCTGGCGTGTCAGACTCATGTTTCCAGTGTGGCCAGTGGGTGGTTCCAGGTGGATCTGGTGTGTCCGGTGGGTGCTTCCAGTGAGTCTGGTGGGTCATTATGGGATGTCTGTGTGGTGGTTCCAGAGTGTTCAGCAGGTGCTTTCGGCATACCTGTCGGGTTTTTCCAGCATCTAAGGTGCCTGGTTAAAGCATATCCAGCAGGTGAGTTCTTTCTCAGCTTCCTAAAGAGCTGGAAACAAGACAGTTAGTGGCTTGTCTCCCCTTGAGGGATGGAGCAAGTGCTTTGTGCCATCCACCTCTCAAGCAATATAGGGCATGGTTGAGAGCAAATGGGCCGTTCTGACATAGGGGCTTTCTGACACTCTCTCCACGAGTGCACAAGGGTGGTTGGTTAAAAGCCTCTTGTCTCTATCCTCCTAAGCTTGTGGAATCACAATCATACAGGCCTTGGCCCCATTGCTTAAGGGGAAGATGTAGCCATTACCCCTGAGCCGGGTTGGCAAGAGGGAAATGTGGCAGAAGCAGAAGCTCTAAAGCAGCGAGTTAAGGGCTGGGAGGAAATGGCGTTCAGCTGCCTGTGTATGAGAGGTTCCCAGTATGCTGTAAGAGCACTGTGGAAAGCGACTTCTTTCTCAGCTTCCTAAAGAGCTGGAAGCAAGATGGTTTGTGTCTTGTCTCCCCTTGAGGGATGGAGGCAGTGCTTTGTGCCTTCCACCTCTAGAGCAATGTAGGGCACGGCTGAGAGCAAAGGGGCTTTTCTTCCATAGGTGCTTTCTGACACTCTCTCCTCCAGTGCACAAGGGTGGTTGGTTAAAAGCCTATTGTCTCTCTCCTCCTAAGCATGTGGACGCACAATCATTCGGGCCTCAGCCTCCTTGCTTAAGGAGAAGATGTAGGCATTTTGTCTGAGCCGGGTTGGCAAGATGGAAATGCCCCCAAAGCAGAAGTTCTAAAGCAATGAGTTAAGGGCTCCAAATAAACAGCATTTCAGATGCCTTTGTATGAGATGTTCAAGGTACACTATAAGAACAGTGTGGAAAGTGAGTTCTTTCTCAGCTTCCTAAAGAGCTGGAAGCAAGATGGATTATTGCTCATCTCCCCTTGAGGGTTGGAGGCAGTGTTTTGTGCCTTGCAGTTTTAGGGCAATGTAGGACTCTGCTGAGCAAACTTGGCCTTTCTTCCATAGCTGCTTTCTGAACACTCTCTCCACCCATGCACAAGGGCAGCATGAGAGGTTGCCGGTATGCTGTAAGAGCACTGTGGAAAGCGAGTTTTTTCTTAACTTGCAAAGAGTGGTTGGTTAAAATCCTATTGTCTCTCTCCTCCTAAGCATGTGGAAGGACAATCATTCGTGCCTCAGCCGAATGATTCGGGCGGGACTTGTGTGACCCACCTGCCTTAAATGCTGGAACCAACTGTCGGACACTTCAGAAGCATCATCTGGAAATGGTGGAACCACCCACCGCAGATGTGAGAATCAGGTCCAAAATGTGCCAGAAGCACCTGCAGGACACACCAGAACCATCTGACTCAAATGCCAAAATCACCTGCCGGATACACAAGAACCACTTGATGGACACTCCAGAATCACATGACGGGCATGAAAGAACTATCTCTCAGAGTGCCAGAACCATGTGCTGGAAACGCTGGAACCACATCACTGACAGACATGAACCACCTGCTGGACATGCCTGAACCACCTGCTTCACTCACCAGAACCACCTTCTGGACAAGCCAAAATCACCTGCCAGATACACTGGAACCAGGCCCCTTAGAAGCCAGAAAAAGCCAACAGACATGCCAGAAGCACCTGTCGCATACTCTGGAACCACCAGACAGACATGCCTGAATGACCCGTCATACACACCAGAAGCACCCACCAGACATGCCAGAACCACCTGGAACCACCCGCTGGACACACTGGAACCATGACACTGACATGCCAGAACCACCTTGCAGACATGCCAGAAGCACCCAAAGGACATGCTGGAACCATCTTCCAAACGTATCAGAACCACATGCCAGACACACAGGAACCACCTGCCAGACACTGCGCAACCACCTGTTGGATATGCCAAGACCACGTGCCAGATACACTGAAACCAATGGTGAATACGCCAGAACCAGGTGCTGGACATGCCACAAAAACCTGTCAGACAAGCCAGAACCACCAGCCTAACACGCCAGCACAACCTGCCGGACATGCCAAAATCACCTGCTGGATAAACTGGAACCAGGTCCTGGATACACCAGAACTAATTTCCAGAAAAGGCCAGAACAACCTGCCAGACAGCCTGGAATCCCCCGCCAGGCATGTGGGAACCAACTGTCAAACACGCCAGAACCAACACCTGGACACACTGAATGCACCAACCACACACGAAGGAATCAGGTTCCGGACACACGGTAGCCACCAGCCGGACACGCCGGAACCACCTTCAGAACATACTGGAACCATATGCCAGACACACAAGAACTACCTGCCAGACACCACGGAACCAACGGTCAGATACGATGGAACCAGGCTCCCAGTATGCTGAATCCACCTGCTGAACACGCCCAAACGCTGTGCTGGACATGCCAGATCCATATGATGGATACACCAGAAACAGGTCCAGCACAGGCCAGAACCAGGTTCCAGAAACACCTGAAACAGCTGCCGGACACACCTGAACCACCTGTTAGACCAGCCTGAACCACTAGATGGAGAATCCTGAACCACATGCCAGGCACACCAGAACCAGGTGCCCGACACGCCAGAACCACCTTCTGGACACGTCTGAACCACCTACAAGTCTTGTGAGAATCACCTGCCAGATACAGCAGATACAGGTGTCGCACACACCGAAACCAGGTGATGGACATGACTGACCACCTGCAAGACATGCCAGAACCAGGTGCCAGACACACTGGAACCATCTGCCAGACACCTCAAAATCCCCTGCTGGATACGACGGAACCTTGTGACACAAACGTCGGAATCATCTACCAGACGTGCCGGGACCACCTGTTGGATATGCTGGAACCAGGTGCCTGATTCACTGAAAGTACCTGCCAGACACACCAGAACCTGGTGTCAGACATGCCTGGACAACCCACAGGACACGTCAAAATCACCTTCATGATACCCTGGAACCATGTGCCAGACATAATGGAACCACCTGCCGGATACACCAGAAACAGGAGCAGTACATGCCGGAACCAGGTGCCCCACACGACTGATTCACCTGCCGGACAAGACTCAACCATCTGCCGGACATGCCGAAACCACCTCCTGGGTGCGCTGGAACAATCTGTGTGCATGCCTGAACCACCCGCCGCACAAGTGTGACCCATGTGCCTGACATGCTGGAACCAACTGTTGGACATGTTGGAACCATCATCTGGACACTCTGTAACCACTCACCACAGTCGTGAGAATCAGGTCCAGAACGCGCCGGAAGCACCTGCAGGAGATGCCAGAACCACCTGACTCACACGCCGAAATCACCTGCTGAATATGCCAGAACCACTTGACGGACACTCTGGAATCACATGCAGGGCATGCCAGAACCACCTCTCAGATATGCCAGAAACACGTGCTGGACATGACGGAACCGCTTTGCGGACAGACCTGAACCACCTGCCGAACACGCCAGAACCACCTGCTTGACTCACCAGAACCACCTGCGAGACATGCCAAAATCACCTGCCGGATATACTGGAACCAGGCCCTTAGACGCCAGAAATACCTGACAGCCATGCTGGAACCACCCTCTGCACACTCTTTAACCACCACACAGACATGCCAGAATGACCCACCAGACACTCCGGAAGCACCCACCAGACACACCAGAACCACCTGGAAACACCTGCCGGACACATCGGAAACATGACTCTGACACACCAGAACCAACTCCCGCACATGCCAGAAGCACCTAACGGACACATCGGAACCATCTTCCGAACGTACCAGAACCACCTGCCAGACACTTCGCAAACACCTGTTGGATATGCTGAGACCACGTGCCAGATACACTGAAACCAATGGCGAATACGCCAGAACCAGGTGCCGGACATGCCACAAAAACCTGTCAGACAAGCCAGAACCACCATCCTAACACGCTGGAAAAACCTGCCAGACACAACAAAATCACCTGCCAGATACACCAGAACCAGCTCCTGGATACACCAGAACCAATTTCTGGAAAAGGCTGGAACAACCTACCAGACAGACTGGAATCCCCCACCGCACAAGCGGGAACCAACTGCCAGACTTGCCGGAATCAACACCTGGACACTCTGAGCGCACCAACCACACACAACTGAATCAGTTCCTGGACACACAGTAGCCACCTGCCAGACAAGCTGGAACCACCTTCAGAACATACTGGAACCACATGCCAGACACACAGGAAACACCTGTCAGACACCATGGAACCAACTGTCAGATACGGAACCAGGCGCCCGGTATGCTGAAGCCACCTGCTGAATATGCCAGAACCATGTGCCACACATGTGGGAACCATGTGACGGATACACCAGGAACAGGTCCAGCACAGGCCAGATCCAGGTGCCGGACACGCCTGCAACAGCTGCCAGACACCCTTGAATCACCTTCTAGACCAGCCTGAACC
>NW_025793558.1:0-2523 GCF_021613505.1 Equus quagga | reverse complement strand
TCTGGCATTTCCAGAAAGTGGGTCCACTGTGTCCAACGGGTGATTCTACTGGTTCCTGCAGGTGATTCCAGCGTGTCCAGGACCTGATTCTGGCATCTCCAGTGCATGGTTCCAGACTGTCTCGGTGGTGGTTCTGAGGTGCCCAGCAGTTGGTTCCAGCAGGTCAGGCAGGTAGTTCAGGTTTTTCCAGTGGATTGTTTCAGTATGTCCAGCGGGTAGTTCAGGTGTGTCCGGCAGGTTGTTCAAGCATGTCTGTCAGCTGGTCCAGTTGCATCTGGCACTTGGTCCTGGCATGGCCGTCCCATGTTCCAGGCATTTCTGAAACGTGGTTTTGATTGTCCGAAATGTGGTTTTGGCCTGTCTGGCATCTGATACATTCCTCTTCAGGAGATGCTTTGGGGGTGTCCGGCAGGTGGTCTGGGTGTTTCCAGGAAGTGGTTCGGCATGTCTGGCGTGTCCTTCAATTACGTCTTGCCTGTGTTTCTGGCGTGTCCAGTAGGTGGTTACAGTGTCTCTGGTACCTGGCTCCTACGAGCGCAGCAGGGGCTTCCGGCATGTCTAGCAGGTGGAGCCACCTGCTGGAAATGCCAGAATCAGGCAGAGCTGGACACACCAGAACCACCTTAAGAATGTACCAGAACCACATGTGAGACACACAGGAACTACCTGCCAGACACCATGGAAACAACTGTCAGATATGCCGGAACCAGGGGCCCGGTACGCTGAAGCCACCTGCTGAATACACCAGAACCATGTGCCGGACACGCTGGACCCATGTGATGGGTACACCAGAAACAGGGCCAGCACAGTCCAGAACCAGGTGCCGGACACACCTGAACCACCTTCAAGACCAGCCTGAACCACATGATGGACAATCTGGAACCACATGCCGGGCATACCGGAACAAGTTGTCCAACATGCCAGAACCATCTGCTCGATACTCCTGAACCTCCACTCAGTCTTGTGAGAACCACCTGCCGGATACACCAGAAACAGGTGTTGCACATGCCAAAACGCGGTGCTGGACATGACTGAACCACCTGAAAGACATGCGAGAACCAGATGGCGGACATGCTGAAACCACCTGCAGGACACGTCAAAATCCCCTGCCGGATACAGGGAAACCATGTGCCTCACATGCCAGAATCACCTACCAGACATGCCAGGACCACCTGTTAGATATGCCGGAATCAGGTGCCTGATTCGTTGAAACTACCTGCTGGACATGCCAGAACCAGGTGTCAGAAATGCCTGGACAACCCACATGACACATGAAAATCACCTGCATGATACCCCGGAACCATGTGCCAGACATAATGGAACCACCAGCTGGGCACACCGGAGCCACCTGCCAGATATGCCAGAAACAGGCACAGCACACGCAGGAACCGGGTGCCCCAGATGACTGATCCACCTGCCAGACAAGACTGAACCATCAGCCGGACATGCTGAAACCACCTTCCGGATGTGCCTGAACCATCTGTGGCTCACGCTGGAACCACCCACCGGACATGGGTTACCCACCTGCCTGACAAGCTGGAACCAGCTGTCAGACACATAAGGACCATCATCTGGGCACTCTAGAACCACCCACCACAGACGCGAGAATCAAGTCCAGAATGCACCAGAAGCACCTGCAAGACATGCCAGAACCTCCTGACTCACACGCCAAAATCACCTGCCTGATATGCCAGAACCACTTGACGGACACTCTGGAAGCACATGCCAGGCATGACTGAACCACCTCTCAGATATGCCAGAGCCACGTGCTGGACATGCCGAACCACCTCCCGGACAGACCTGAACCACCTGCTGGACACGCCTGAACCACCTGCCAGATATGCTGGGACCAGACCCCTTAGACGCTGGAAAAGCCTGACAGACATGCTGGAACCACCCACCGGACACACTGGAACCATGACTCTGACATGCCAGAACCAGCTCCCGGACATGCCAGAAGCACCCAACACACATGCCATAACCATCTTCTGAACCTACCAGAACCACATGCCAGACACACAGGAACCACCTGCCAGACACCAGGGAACCAACTGTCAGATATGCCGGAACCAGGCGCCTGGTACCCTAGAGCCACATGCCGAATATGCCAGATCCATGTGCCGGACACACCAGAACCATGTGATGGATACACCAGAAACAGGTCCAGCACAGGCCAGAACCAGGTGCCGGACACACCTGAAACAGCTGCCGGACACACTTGAACCACCTGCCAGAACAGCCTGAAACACCTAACGGACAATCCGGAACCACATGCCCTGCACACCGGAACCATGTGCCTGACACGCCAGAACCAACTGCTGGACATGCCTGAACCCCCTGCCATTCTACTGAGAAGCACCTGATGGATACACCAGAAACAGTATCGCACACACCAAAACCAGGTGCCGGACACGACTGAATCACCTGCAAGACATGCCAGAACCAGGTGCTGGACACGCTGGAACCACCTGCTGGACACTTTGAAATCCCCTGCCGGATACACCAGAACCATGTGCTGCACAC
>NW_025793557.1:0-18400 GCF_021613505.1 Equus quagga | reverse complement strand
GAAGCTGTGCTATAAAAGCCCTAAGAGACAAAATAACCCATATCTCACGATCCTGGCCGTCTCTGTTCATTCAGACCATAATAACTTTGGGACCAATATCAAGAAGTTGTCGGTTAAGCTACTGGACCTCTCATTCTGCCACCATCAACATATCCACCCAACTAAAATTATCAATTTATGCATCTGGAGTCTGCCACAAGAAGACTGCTGGATACTTACTGTATAAGGGCAAGGTTTCCAATGGGGGGATGTAAAAATGTATGTAATATTCTCTAGAATGGATATAAAAAGTTTCATTTACGCAACATGAATAAGTTCTAGAGATCTCTACAACATAGTTATACTGTACACTTTAAAAATTCAAGAGGGTAGATATCATGTTAAGTGATTTGACCACAATAAGAAGAAAGATTCTTTATTTTCAGATACAATCTATGGATGTAATGTTCATGATGATTATATAAACATATATCCTGTTTATGCAAATAAAAGATATAGAGACATATATTCTTAACATCAAAAATAACTAAAGCACATCAGTTTCAGAGAAAATTTGACAAGTAGAGAACTTACTAAAACATGTCTTTGGAACAAGGGAAAGAATAGGAGGTTGCGATTCTTAGATTGGTTTGGGTTGTTAGACTACAAATAGAATTCAGTTTAACAAATATAAACTGAAAAAATCAAGAAAAATAAAAGTCTACAATTATGAGGTATAATTATTATATACTGTACCCTGAGGTGACAAAAATAACATACCATCAAATGAGCTGTGAAACACAATTGTCTATCAATAACTTGGTTTTTTTTGTTTTTTTTGGTTTTTTTTTGCTAAGGAAGATTATTCCTGAGCTAACATCTGTTGCCAGTCTTTCTCCACTTTGCATGTGAGTCACTGCCACAGGATGGCCATGGACGAATGGTGTAGGTCTGTGTTTTGGATCTTTTTCCTAAAGCTCAACCTAGGAGATCATGCAGTACATTTTAGAGAAAGTAGTATTTAGTGTTTAAGACAGATAGAATTTGAGAAGACAAAAATGGCTAGAAAGAAACTTAAGGCAAAAAATAAAACTAAAAAAGCCATTTGAAATTTGCAAGTGTGCAGAGAATAGAATTCCTGATGAAGAAGGAGTATGAGATCACAGCAGTATTCCTTCTTAACAAACACGTTACCAGGACTTTGCCAAGTCCAAGAGACTAAAAGAAGAAACAGTCTTGAAGTCAGTATTTAAGAAATTTGAAGTTAAACGAGACAAAGTAACCACATAGATAGGGGATCCCAATCTGATAATATACAGAGAGACAACAGGCCTGGTCCCAGCTCTTAGAAGATCCCAGCCTGGGTCCTGTCAGCAGGAAGCTTATGATTTGATAGGAGAGACAGTGAAGGTACGGTATAGCTCAGTAATTTAGTCCAATAGAATTTTGATAATGTTCTTATCAAAATCTGTATACTGAATAGTCAAGGCACCATGAAGAATGGGTCAATTATCTACATATTGACTAGATGAAGGAAATCCTTAAAATTTTGAAAGAAAGGCGGCAGTGCTATATCTATCTATTTATCTCCAAAGTGAGATAAGGCAAAAAGAGGCGTTTTAGAGGAATCAAACATTTTGTGACCTGGAAGGTGGTATCAGATCAGGTATTTTCAGGTTTAAATCCTGGGTGCAGCTCTACATGCTGCTCATCTGGCCAGACTGTGGTGGTGTCCCACAAATGAAGTAGAGAAAGATTGGCACAGATGTTAGCTCAGGGACAATTTTCCTCAAACCAAAAGAGGAAAATTGGCAACAGATGATCGCTCAGGGCCAAACTTCCTCACAAAATAAAAGCACATAGTGATCCTTAACCTCATGACAGTTACCTGCGAAGCAACAAAAAAACGAAGTAAAATACTGAGTAGTAAAACATACTTCCAAGAAAATATTTAGTGGTAGAAAGATGTTGAAAATGTGCTGTCAAAATAGGAGGAACAGAGAAGGCCTTTTAAAAATGTTTGAGCAAAGCCTAAAGCTCCCCAAGAATCAATCCATGTTGATATTTGAGGGAAGAAAATTCCATGCAGAGGAAACTACTGTTGAAAAATGTGCAGGTGTAGATTGAGCAAGTATGATGGCATCAAAACAAACAAAGGCAAAATGTTAAGAATTGAGATCAGAGATGAACAAAGCCTTCGGCTTTTACCCTGAGTATCCGGGAGGAGAAAAAACCATAAGATAAGGATAAGTGTGAGAGGGAAACAATTATTTTGGCTTAAAAACAAGAGTATGGTGAAAACAAGAAGAGCTTGAACCAGAGTACTGGCAGTGGAGGTGGTAAGGATAAATGCAATCACTACACATGACTGTATAAGTTGTGCTGTGCCTAGAAATAGTCACCTAATGAGATGGGTGTCATCCAACTGAAGATACTGAATATGTAGTTGATTTCTTTAGAGTTTAGAAGTTTTCTCTAAATTCTCCTGGCGTTTGGTTTTCCTCTTTTAACCAGAGTTACAATTTTTTGTGTCTGAGTCATTTTCAGGAGCTCCTTAGACCATGCACCATGTAACATTTTACAAACACCATGTTCTGTTTACCATGTCCTATGGAATATACATGTGGTAGGAAAAATATATGTCATACATTTTAATGTATTTATAAACAACATTAAATATCTACATAATGTATAACTGTGTTAACTGTGTTATGTATAACCGTAAAGATGCATGTTTTATAGTTCATACATGGATTCTATAGTTATATGTAATTTGTTTGGGTTACATATATTTTAATATATGCATACTATATATGTCTACCTATCTCATATATGTATGGATTATCTTTGTTTCTTCATTCAGGTACAGCAGGGCAGTCCTGTTTGCTGTCTCTTTGGCAGCCACCGGGAACTGGTAGGCCTGGTCAGGGGGTCCTCAATGGCCTGTTATGACCCTATTCTTGTCATCAAGACAGCCCCATACATATCTTGGATGAGATGGCTTGTCAAGGCATCCCAGAAGCCACTGGACCGTATTTTTTCTCTACCCTGCAGTTTTTTCCCTGGGATAGAACATAGTCCACAAGACAGACTTAGCCTCAACAGGGGCTCTGCCATTTTGACCTCCTAAGGATTCCCTATGCAGTCATGGGGTAGATTGGGCACTTTCCCACTGAAGACACAGCGCCAGAATCCTCCTTTAGCATTTTTTGGTTCAAATAATAGAGATTATTTTCCTGGCAGTAGACAGTTACACCTTAAAAGTAGTCAGCTCTCTTCAGCTAGCAAATTCCCAATGGTATAGTCTTGGACCTCTCCTCTTGCCCAACCATGGGAACCTTCTGATATAGCTGATTCCTGGAGTAACCCGAGAGCTGGTGTTTCTGAACCCTTGGTTCTTTCTGGATCCTAGAACCCTCCAACAGCTGATATACCTATACCTTGGGATCGTCCTCAGAGAGATGCAATGAAATATCAATATCGAACTATGACTGATACAGTAAGATCCTGGGTTAAACATTTAGCTGGTATAATAGGGCTTCATACTCTGCCATTGGTTGGTTTTGCTAAATCCTGGTTTCTGTTTTCAAGTGACATAGATGGATCCCAAGTCCCTTCTGAGATTAATACTGTCCAGTCTCAAGTTCAATCCAGTAAGTTTCCTTTCCATGCACAACTTCTAGCTAGACCCTGGCTAGAAACTACCCCTGATCTTGGACCTTGGACACATTCTGGGCCTGTTACAACTGGAACAGTGATGTGGATTCAGTCCTGTGAAGAGAGTGTTAGAACCCGAATATACCACGTAGTTGATAGAGTTAACACTGTTGCTAAGCCAGTAACATATAACCTGCATCCATGGGTCCCTTTAGTAGTTAAGAGAATTGAATTCTGGACTCATTCCACATTAAATGCAGATGGAACCCAGTATCCCACAGCAACCCAGACCTTAGAACCCTGGTTTCAGCCATTATTCAATATAGTTGGATCCCAAGAACCTGTAGAAAAGAAAAACAAGTACTGGGTTTTCCCTGAATCTAAGTCAACTCAGTTTTGGACATGCTCAGCACTTAATATGCCCTTTGCATGGGCTCCATGTGCAGGCAATAGTCTTGGGCCTTGGGCCCAATATAAGGCCGATATGATCAGACCCTCAAGACAAATGGATAGAATTCATCCATTGAGTAAACATGGGGCTATTATACTCAAACCCCAGATGCAGACTGTAGACATAACATGGCCCTTGGCCCACACTATTGCTAATGAAATTGAGCCTTTCAGTCACTCTGAAGTTGATACCATCAGACCTTGGACTCGGCCTGAAGCTAACGTAGTCCAAACCTGGACCCAGTCAGAAACCCAAGCAAGAAGACCATTGACTCAGCTAAAAACTGGTAGAATCAGACCATGGTTACAGACTAAAACCGAAAGAATCAGGCCCTGGATTCAGCCTAAATTTCAAACAGTCGGATCCAGGACCCAGACTCAAGAAGGTAAATATCAACATTGGACCCAGCCAGAAGCAGATATAGTTAGGTCCTGGATCCATCCTGAAGTTGAAACAGTCAGTTCCTGGAACCAGCCTGAAGCTGTTACAGCCAGACATTGGTTCTGGACTAAATCTGATCAAATGATTCCAAGGACACATCCAGACTTTAAAGCTCTCCACCCCTGGCTTCAGCCTGCGGTTGGTCAGATCATGGACTCAGTCTGAAGCCAAGAGTATCCCACCGTGGACAAGGCCTGAAGCATCTACATTCAGACCCCGCACACAGTCTAAAGTTAATACTGTCACACCCTTACAAAGCCTGAAGATGAAGCAGTCAGACTTCGGTTGCAGACACAAACAGATACAATCAGAACCTGGAGCCAACCTGAATCTCGAACAGTCATTTCCTGATCTGAGCCCGAAGCTGAGAGAATCGGATTTGGGTTGGATACTCAAATGGATACATTCAAAGCTGGGATCCAGACAGAATTCCAAAGATCCCATTCCTGGACCCAACCTGAAGGTGATATAGGCAGACCTTGGACACAGTCTGAGACAGATAAGGTCAGACTTTGGTTCCAGACTCAAATGGAGACAGCCACACTGTGGACACAGCCAGTAGCTGAAACAGCCCACCGCTGGATACAGTCCAAAATGGAAATAGTCAGGCCTGGAACCAACCTGTGGCTGAGAATGTAAGAGCCTGGATTCAACACGATGCTTATACAGTTAGGCCCTGGGACGACTTTGAAGGTGATAATGTTAGATTCTGGACCCATTTGAAGCTGACACAATGAGACCCTAGAATCAGCCGGATGGTGGTATAATCAACCCTGGGGTACAAAATGAAGCTGGTACATTAACACCGTGGACTCAGTCTGAGTCTCCAAAAGTAAACCTTTGGACACAGCGTGAAACTGAAACATGCACACCATTGACCCAGGATGAAACACAAGCAGTAAATAATTGGACAGAGATGTTAGCTGATAGTGTCACAACGTGGGCAAAGGCTGAATTTACAGGACTAAAGCCCTTGACACCCCTTTTGTCTGATACTGTCAGGCTGTGGACTCAGGCTGAATCTCGAGTGGTAAATCCCTGGGTGCAGCCTGAAAATAATAGAGTCATACTGTGGGCCCAGGCTGAGTCCCTAGCAGGAAGTCCTTGGATACGGTCTGTAGCTGATACAGCCACACAGTGGACTCAGGGTGAGCCTTCAGAAATAATTCTCTGGGCGAAAATGGTGGCTGATACAACCACACCAAGGATGCAGTCTGAGTCCCCAGCAGTAAATCCCTGGACAGAGTCTGAAACTGTTACAGTCACAATGTGGACCCTGGCTGAACCTCCAGCAGTAAATCCCTGGACAGAGGCTGTAGTTTCCATAGCCACGCCATGGACCCAGGCTGACTCCCTAGCAGTAAAACCTTGGATAGAGCCTGTGTCTGATAGTGTTATACAGTGGACCCAAACTGAACCTCTGGCAGTAAGTCAGTGGACACAGATTATGTCGGAATCAGTCACGCAGTTACCTGGGCTGAAATTCCTGCACTACGGACCTGGACAGATCCTTTGGCTGACATAATCCCACTGTGGACTCAGGCTGAATCTCCGGTAGTAAAGCCCTGGACAGAGGCTGTGACTAATATAGTAACACAACTGAGCCAGGCTGAATCTCCTTTAGTAAATCCCTGGGCAATACTTGAAACTGATACTTTCACACACTGGACTCAGGCAGATTCTGAAATCATAAATCTCTTGACGAAGGCCATAGTTGGTACAGTTAAACCATGGACCCCGGGTAGATATCCAGCATTAAATCCCTGGACACACTTTGAAACTGACACATTCACAGCACAGACTCAGGCTGAATCTCCAGCAGTATATCTCTGGGCACAGTCTGAAAGTGACACAGTTATGCCATTGACCCAGGGTGAATCTCCTGCAACAAATCCCTTAAAAATATCTGTAGATGGTACAGTCACACCGTGGACGCAGGCTGAATCTCCTGCAGTGAATCCCTGAATAGAGCCTGAAAGTAACACAGTCACGCTGTGGACCCAGGCTGAAACTCCAGCAGTGAGTCCACTAACAATGACTGTAGCCGGTACAGTCACACTATGGAACATGACCAACAGTATATCAGTAAAGCCCTGGCCACAGTCTGTAACAGAAACAGTCACACACTGGACCCAAAATGAATCTCCCCCAGCGTATCCCTTGACACAACGTGTATCTGACATAGTCAAAGTATTTACACCGGCCATTACTCCAGCAGCAAATCCTTGGACAAGACCTGAAGCGGATGCAGTCACACCATGGACACGGGCTGAGTCTCTAGCTATCAATTCCTGGACACAGCCTGTAGGTGACACAGCCACAAAGCGGACACAGACTAAATCTTCATCAGTAAATACTTGGATGCAAGCTCAATTTCCAGCGGTAAATCCCTGGACACAGTCTGAGTCACCAGCAGTGAATATTTTGACAAAGTTCGAATCTCTAGTCCGAAATCCGTCCATACAGCCTCATGCTAGTACAGTCACATTGTGGACTCAGTTTAACTCTCCAGCAGTGAATCTTTTGATAGAGTCTGTGGCTCCCACAGTCACACTCTGGACCCAGGGTGAATCTCCAACAGTAAATCCATGGACACAGTCTACAGCTGATGTAGAAATACTGTGGACGCACGCTGAATCTCTAGCCTTAAATCCCTGGACAAAGTTGGTAGCTGACACAGCCCCACAGTGGGCCCTGGTTGAATCTCCAAGAGTAAATGCTTGGACACAGCCGTTAGCGTCCACAGTCACATTTTGGGCCCATGCTGAAACTCCAACAGTGTTTCCTTGGATACAGACTGATTTTGAAATAGTCCTACCGACAGCCCAGGTTCAATCTGCAGCAACTAAACCCTGGATGCAGTCTGAAAATGACACAGCCATACTGTGGACCCAAGGTCAATCTTCTGCAGTTAGTCCCTGGACAGAGACTGTGGCTTCCACAGTCACACCCTGGACTCAGGCTGAGGGCCCAGCAGTGGAGACCTGGACAGAGACTGTAGATGCCACAGTCGCACCCTGGACTCAGGGTAAATCTCCTGCATTAAAAACCTGGACAGAGACTGTAGTTTCCACAGTCACGTCATGGACTCAGGCTAAATCTCTAGCAGTAACGTCTTGTTTACAGAGTGTAATTGATGCAGTCATATTTTGAACAATGCTTAAAACTGAATCTAAGAAACTGCCTGAAGCTAGTATATTCAGTATTTTATTACATCCTCAAAGTGATAGTACTCAATCCTTGATTAAGTTGAAAATCAAGCATCTCTTCTGTGGACACATCCCAAAATTGATAATGTCGATGCAGGGACCTTGCGTGAATCTAGAACTCTCATCGTGCATAGTGCCTGTGCCTCAAGCAACCAGACTCTGGCGCCACCCTGAAGGTGATATTAGCAGATCTTTGTTTGAAACTCAAACAGAAAGAATGAGACCCCTGGCCCAGTCAGAATCTCAAAGAGTGAGTACGTTGACCCAGTTTGGAGCTGGTATTGCCGAGCCCTTTGCTCAACATGAAACTGCTACAGTCATATCATGGATTCAGACTACAACTGGTGTATTCCACCCATGGAACCAGTCTGAAGGAGACACAGTGAGATCCTGGACCCTTTCTAAAGCTGATGAGTTCAGACCGTGGATGCAAACAAAAGCTGGTATAGTCAACCCCCGGTCTCAAGCTAAGAGCAGTACAGTCAGACCCCGGACCCAGGCTGAATCTGAAGCAGTCAGCCTGTGGACACAGTCTGAAGGTAATATAATTCCACTGCTGACCCAGGCTGAAATACAAGCAACGAAACACTTAACTATGCCTGGCATTAATACCGTCAGACCTTGGATCCAGACTCACGTTGGTGCAATAAGACAAAGGATTCAACCTGAATCTCAAATAATTACTACCTGGATCCAGACAGAATGGCAAGTAGTTCATCCCTGGATCCAGCCTGAAACTAACGCAGTCAGAGTTTGGACCTACCCTGAAGGTGACTTAGCCCAACCCTGGATCCAAGCTGAAACCAACACAGTCAGACCCTGGATACATTACGAAATCGACACAATAAAACCGTGGACCCAGCATGAATCTCAGGCAGTCCATACCTGGACTGAAGCAGATACAGTCACATTTTGGTCCCCGACTCAAAATCATGCAATTAGTCCCTGTTCCCAACTTGAATCTCAAATGATATGTTGGTGTAATCAACCCTCACAGTAGATTTGTAACTAGTTCAATCAGATCCTGGACCAAGCTTGAAACTGGTAGAGTCCAACCCTGGATCCACCTTGAATCTGCCACAATCAGACCATGGTTCCAATCTGAAACTTTGGTAATCTACCCCTCAATCCAATCTGAGGCTGATACAGTAATAAGACATTGGTTCCAGACTCCACCAGATTCAGCTGAACCTTGGAGCCAGCCTGAAGCTAGTACAGGTAGATCCTGGGCCCAACCTGAAGTTGAAACAATCCAAATTTGGACCCAGACTGAAAGACATGTAGTAAAACCTCCAGTCTTACCTGAAGTTGATACAGCTACAGCTTGGTTACAGGCTAAAAGTGATACGATTGGACCCTGGATTTGACCTAACTGTCAGGCAATCAGTCCTTGGACCCAGACTGAAATTGGTATAGTTCACCCCTGGACTCAGCAAAGGCCTACAAATCAACCCTGGACCTACCCTGAGACCCAAGCATGTAGACCTTGGAACAAGCTGGAAGCTGATACAGTCAGACCTTGGTTCCACTTTCAAATAAGCAAAGTTGGACCATGGGCCCACTCAGAATCTTGAATATTCAGTCTCTGGATCCAGCCTGAATGCGATATGGTTCACCCTTGGATCCAGCCTGACACCCAAGAAGTCAGGCCCTGGGCCCAACCTGAAACTAATATTATTGCATCTTTTGCTATTCCTAAACCCAACCAAGTCAGAACATGGATGCAGCCTGAAACAGAAATAAGGCCTGGCGCCCGTTATAAAGCTGATATAACTACATCATTTGCTGCTAAAGTTCAGCCAGATGCAGCAACCCTATTAACTAGTGATTTTGGCTCCTGGTCTAAATATGTACCTTTTTCAGCAATAGAAACTACTCCTTCCCCAGATCAGTATTTTATAGGCTTGTCAACTGAGAGAGCTGCAGCAGAAAGTCAAGATCAAACTGATTCTCTCCAACACAATAAGGTCACAAACATTCTGCTTCTTACCCTTCCAAGCACCTGGCTTCCTGGACAAGTAGGTTACCTGGACTTTGGTGGTAAATTGCCAATTACCAAAACAAAAGGAAGTCCTAATGCCCCAGTTACTTCTCTTAGCCCCCTTTCTCTACCTTTTTCCTTTCTTGTTCCTTGTTCTCTCTTACCTCCATGTACGTTGTCCCCTTCCTGTTCAGTCTTTTCGTCTTGTATTTTCCCTTCATCCTGTATTGTTCCTTCTTGCTCTATCCTGTGGTGTTCATCTCTCCTATTCTCCTGCCCTTAGCCTCTTCTGAAAGTTCTCCCCAGGAACTATCTTCCTCAAATTTTCCTGAAGAGACCATTGTTTCTCAGAGCTTTTCATCCATTCATGCTGTTCCAGCTGCACTTTTAACAAAACTATCTTCTCTGATGCCTGGATCTCAATCTGGAACCAAGTCTAATCAGCCTGAACAAGATCATTCAGAGCTCAGTGTTTCCTTAGCTGAGTGCCACCTGCGTGTCATCTGGAAAGACAGTCTCCAGGCTTTCTGGCTCTTCAAGATGACTGTTATTTCTCATGAAACCACAGGCGAGATCAGCATAGTCATCAATTTGAGTTATTGTCCTTGAGACCAAGGTCTTTATTGGAGTATAAAACCAGAGTTTCTGAGTAGATCAGAGATCGTGTTCTCAACCTTTGGCAGGACCAAAACTCCATTATTATCTGGATCAGACGACGGGGGAGAATTGTGTAATCTTCCACGATGTCCACATATTGAGAGAAGAATATCTTATTTTGCCACAAAGATTTAAGAGCTAAGTGTCATACACACAGTTCCCTTCACAGTATGTTACTATAAAAACACTTTCAGTGCTTGAAAATGGTTTATTATTTCACTTTAAGAATGAATAGAGGTACTGCAGATTATTCTCAGAGAGAGTGTGCAGACAACCTCTGTTACTACATGTAACTTTGTAGGATTAAAAACATATTTCCAAGATCTTTCCCACAGCTGAGGATTTACAAGCATTTTCCTAAAATCTGAAAATAGGAAATCAGCATCTTCAGAGAAAGCAGAGTAGTGACCCTAACCTCACCCTGTTGCCTATGTGGATTCCTTCTGCAGAGTGTGGATTACGCCCTGGCCTTGTCCCGCACTGTCCCAGTTGCTGGGAGGCAGAAGTGGGTGAATTCCCTTGGACGGTTTCTGTGCAACTCTCTTTCTCTCATTTCTGAGCTGGCTCTATATTGAATGAACAGTGGATCCTTACCACAGCCAGATGTGCAAATTTCATGTAAGTCTGAGTAAGCTGTTTCAAGGTTAACATCTCATTATAAAACCTGAAAACTTTAAGATTGTTAGCAGCTATCTTTCTTTGAAGAAGGTAGAAAATCTTCCTTAACTCCAGAAATCAAATCTGCTTTAACTCAGTTGTTGTAATCACATCTGACGTATTTTCTTAGCCAAAGAGAAAGCATGTCATCTCGTATCTCCTCATG
Source organism: Equus quagga (assembly GCF_021613505.1). Lineage (NCBI taxonomy): Eukaryota > Metazoa > Chordata > Mammalia > Perissodactyla > Equidae > Equus > Equus quagga. Next base: position 7,202 of record NW_025793557.1, on the reverse strand, counting down.
TCCTCATGTATCTTCAAATTAGTGCTCTATCCATTTTTCAGGGATAATTTCAGAATCTAAATACATGGATTTAAAAATTGTAAAAAGATATCCTACTTTTATATAATTTTACCTATAAGGTGATGGAAAGTGTCCTGAGTTCAAGTCATAACCCACATTAGAATCACAGTTTTACATTTTATGAACTTCAAGCATCTTGTTTCTTAAAACTTGATTTCTCAATCTCTAGAAGAAGAAGAACTATCTCAAAATATTTGTTTGGGTATATAATTTTATTTCTCACTTTATCATTGTGAAGTAAAGCTATTAGTACAGACAAGAAAAACAAGGGAGTAGCTGTCTAAAGTCTCACACCTTGTAAGTGGGATGCTTGAACTCAACTTGCAAGGTCTATATCACTAAAGTGTTCAACATTGTAGACATTAGGATGTATGAGAATTTGTTTCGAGTTAAGGATTTTCAACAAGGATAGGGATTGCGTCAGAGCATTTACCTTCTCATCCTGAAGGTGTCCACATATATTGTGCATTACGTGTTGGCAACAAGGAGAGAAGGGAATATGCGTGGTTCCTGAGCGCTGGCCTGGACATCATCTGATTCATGTGACCTCCAAAGTTCTTTTTCACATTCAAAACTGGAATAATGATATGCTTGATCAATTTTCCCCCCAGAAAAAACTCAGAAGCCCTTGCCCTGGTGCAAGTGGGGCTTATTGATCTTCAGGACCCTGGCCAAGCTCGAACTGTAGGTATTCACCATGCCTTGCCCTACCTAGGTCCCAGGGGACCTTTGGGACCTGGCCTAATCTTCCTGAAGCAACCAGTACATTTTCAACCCCTGGTGCTTCCAATCTGCCTGGAGGAAAGCCTGGATCAAGAGGAAACCATACAACTGTTGGTCCCTCATGAGGGGTGAGTAATTTGCAGAAGACACTAGGATGGGATGAAAATGACATATTTGGAAAGAGAGAGCAGTATCCTTTCATGTGCAAGAGTAGAAAGTTTATCATTATCTTGCTCTTCAGCTGTATTTTACCCTCTAATCTAGGCTAAAGCAAACAAAACCTTCTCTATTCTCAGTTTTCTACCAGGAAGTCCTGGAATCCTGCAAAAATGCACCAAAGCATCCTACAAGTCAGCACTTGTGCCCAATTTTGGCCCAAACTGAATGAATTCACTTTCTGTGTAGAAGCCAAGTAAGCTATAGGGGAGGCTGGCTATAAGGTGATAAGTTGGGGGGTGTGAAAGGCAAGGAGAAAGAGAGGAATATCCTTCAACACTAGAAATTACTTCCTAGACTTCTTTAAAGTACCCGTGAATATCTTGCTCCTTGTTTCTTGCAGGGTGACCTGGGGGCACCTCTGGTGTGCCATCTACAGCAAAAGGACACATGGGAGCAGATGGGAATCTTGAGTCGCTTTGATGAACATTGCACAAAGCCCTACATCTTCAGCCAAGTCAGCCCTTTCCTTTTCTGGCTCCAGGCAGTTACACAGCCCAGCCATGCACCCTGGTCCCAGCAAGGACCCATGACTACCTCTGCTTCCATCTCCCTTTCAGTCTCTGCCTCTACGAATGCCTCGGCTTTTACCTCCACTCCCACTTTTCTTCGGCCTCCCTTCATCTCTCTGCCACAGCCTCAGAGTAAGGCCCAAGAAAATGGTAGGGAGGGAGGTATAAGAAAGAAAGGGAGAGAAGAGGATGATGGAAGTAGAAAAAGGGGGAGAGAAAGCTTTTCTCTTGAGAAATGCATGGGTTTTTATACCATCCAAGTAATAGGAACCACTTACCTCATGGATTACAAAGGCATTTAATACTTGGTAGATTATTTAACTTTTATAATGTTCCCATATGATATAGAAGACATGATTATTATACTTATCTTAATTGATTGCTCTGACACGCAGACAAGTAAAATGGATTGATCACGTCCTTAGGAACAAAAGAGGAACAGGGCTGGCACAGAGATTCAAACTTAGTATTATTCGAAACAAAGTTGTTCCTTTTCCACCATGCAGTGCCTTAGAAATGTCATGGAGGAATTTTAAGTTACTTCTTAAACGGAAACATATATTTAAAATTCTTAAAAATATAAATATGTATTTTTGGTTTTGGTAGGTAATATACAGTGATTTCTGTAGCTTCCTGTGTACCCAGCTGTCTCTTACATTGTGATTATCACCTTCCTCCTTTCCTTGACTGTTATGAAACCTATCACACCATCATCAATGTCTATTTCACCTTACTCTTCTTCCCCTTATTCCTTTAGAAATCTATTTCTGACAGAGCCATATCCCCACATATTACATTTCCACCTTACTAAAGCTACTTACCGTGTCTCATATTGTCATGTCAATAGTGAAGGATGCTTTTAAAATGTAAGTGAGGTCATCTCACTTCTTTGCACAAATCCTTCAGTCTTTGTCACTCAGACAACTCAAAGACGACTTCAGCAAACAGGATTCTAGTATCTATCTTCATCTATACTCTTCCCATACTCGTTGTTATACATAGGTTATCGCATTAACTACCGTTGCCTCAACTCTCACTTTTTTAAGGAACTGTAGAATTTGTGTTTTTAAAATATAAGCTCTTTCTCGAGCTTCAACCCTGAGTCTCCTATTTAATGTATCTATTTTCTATCTCACCAAGATTTTAAATTTACTAAGCTCTGCCCCTTACAGTTCCAGTTAAATTAAAAATTTTAATTTATTTCTCTAACATTTTCAATTTTTAGCTAAGACAAGTATATACTCTGAGATTTGGTTTTGTTTTATAAAATGATGGTTTTGATGATGACTTCACAGGATTTTAAAGATGAAACATAACACAAGGGGCATCTTTCTGTGTACAGTCAAGTTTCACAAACAAGGTAGAAATGATTTTCTTCCCAACTCTTTGGTAACTTTCGAACTAAGGAAAAGATGATTTTGTTTTGTTTTATTTACACTTATTTAAGAAACTAAAGTTAGACTTGAGTTGAAATTTGTAATTTGACAAATGAAAATGCCTTGTCAATTATGAACGGTGACTTTTAAAAAATGGAGGAAAAGGATTGGAATAGAGAAAATTTGTGCAGTAAGCTGGTACTGGTAGTGATAAGAAAATAAATGAAACTTCTGAGCAGACAAAGTTAAAGATACGGTTAAATTGATGATAGAGATCAGGGTCTTATCTTCAACAGCTGCTCTTTCAATATGAGCTTTGTCTTTTGGGCTTTTTATGTTCCATCTGTTTTTCTAGAAGAGACAGATGAGACTCCAGAAATGTTACAGATGCGAGTGATGGGAGCTTCAAACTGTGCCCACCTCTACCCTGACATAGGCAGTTCTATTGTCTGCTTCATTACTCAGGCCAAAGACTCTGACACAAATGTGGTGAGAAACTCTGGGTATTTTTCTTTCTAATTTTAACTGATTGAAACTACAACTTTCTCTATTTATAAGGCTGTAGACTACCCTTTCCAAAAATAATAAATGTAAGAAAGTGAATTCTTGCTGACCTGGGAAAAACAAAATTTCCTTAATTACAGAACAAACTTCTCCAGTTTATTTGACAATGGTTATTTTTCTCTGTCCACACTAAATAGCTGGTATGGTGTTCTCCAAACAAATTAGCATTTTATAGAATTTCCTCTCTTCTAATCATAGAGTCCTTGCTCATGAGAGTCCACCATACATGAATCTTTCTTTATTTTCCCTTTACAAATGACTTCTTTATGATCTAACCCTCAGTGGTTTTATTTGTAGTATTACCTATGAGGGGAATTTATTTGGTAATAATACTGACTTGCATATGTACCTATTTGATGTCTCCCTCTCTTCTGAAGACTTTTGTTCACTACCCACTTACAAAATCTAGAACTAAGAATTTGAGACAGTGACTTGAATCTAAATTCTGCCTTTGACTTCACAGGATCCAGTGAGTCTAGGCAGTGCTGTTATGTGCAGACCAGTGTCTGGCAATGGCAGCTGGAGACAAATAGGCCTCACCAGTCTGAAGGCACTAGCTACCATTGTGAGACCACACTTCTCTTGAATAATGTCCACTTCAGCAAGGGCAGGCCATCCCCTAAACCAGGCCCTCATGCCTTAGATGGAAAACCCCAAGTCGTCTAGTCTCCTTAGACAGCCAACTACACTGCCACTTTCTGCACTAGTGCTTATTGCACTAGACAGTCGTTTGTAACCCAGGAGCTATGAAAGGGAGCAATAGTCAATTCACAGTGTGATAAAAGATATCAGAACAGCAAAAGGAAAAGGATTCATTTCGGCTCCATAGGATCTGCTAGATATTCCTTAAATAAACACTCATTTTCTAAATAACGACTCTGTCGTCTCTACATCATGAACTGATATATAGACTTTGAATAAATGTTTCCAGAATTAGGAGAATTCAGACTTGCAAACTTGAACAAGGAAGTGATGCCACATTTTATTTATCTTGCGACAAATGAGAGAACAAAACCTTCTACTGGCACTTGGACTTTTAACAATGTCTGAAATATTAACATTTGCAATTAACATTGTTCTCACACCAATGAACACTCACACATACACGATTATAAAATAACTGCACTCAAAGGCACATTAAGTAGGGGCCAGCGCGGTGGCGCAGAAGTGAAGTTCCCACACATTGCGCTGCGGCAGCCCGGGTTTGCTGGTGCAGATTCTGGGTGCGGACCTAAAGGAAGCCATGCTGTGGTGAGCCATGCTCTGTCAGGTGTCCCACATAACAGCAGAGGAAGATGACCAAGGATGTTAGCTCAGGGGAAGTCTTCTGCAGCAAAAAGAAGAGGATTGGCAGCAGATATTAGCTCAGGGCTAATACAACTTGAAAAATAAAAAACACTATTTTTTTTCATTCAAAATTTAAATTTGAACAACACTACTATACAATGATTGTGAAATGAACATTATTGTCTATAACATGCAGATACTACATAAGAGTAAGGACAGCAAGGAACACAGAAAATCTGTATCACCTTCATGGTGACAAGACAAGAAAACCCAACCCAGCATCACTGGACACAGACAGGCAAACACAGAGATGGATATGGGCATGGGGACAGGACATTTAGACACACAGGGACAGAATAAGGTAGCTGACAGAGCGGGTTATGGTCAAAGTCAGAGAAAGAGAAACACAGACTCAGGCGTGCAAAGGGACAGGGACGTGGGCAAATAGGCACCCGGGATCTCCCAGAATCTCCCAGAATAAAAGGAGAAGAAGAGCAAGGCCCTGGCTCCATCCAAGGGAGGAGCCTGCAGGCTCGTGAATCCTTAAGGTGACTGTGTGGGAAAAGAAGGAGCCACTTGGGGGCCCAGGTGCCCTGACACTAAGGGAAGATGAGGTTAGGGATGTGGACTACGTGGGCCCTGTACTTGGAACAACACCCACACACTGTGCCGCATGTGAAATGCCACCACAGGGCTGACGGGGTTCCAGCTCTGCCTGAGCATTGTCCTCCAGGAAGAATCTAAGTCAGCCGCAGCCTCTGGGTTGCACCGCAAAGCCCAGCAATGGCCCTGGGTCTCTACATGGTAGCTTATGGCTTTCTCCCCTACCTCCATGGGGGCGTGACACTGCGCTCCACTTCCTTAGAGGGCAGGCCCAATGGAAACCAAGCCTCGCCACCTGTGCGCCGGCTGGTGGCCCTTGACAAGCGGTCTGAGGACAGTGCCCAGCCTCCCCTCTGGTCCTTCATCCCAGGCAGGACCTTGCCACATCCCTGAAGAGGGCTCAGGTGTTCTAACCTGGGTGGGCCGGGCCTGTTCTGAGATCTTAGCCACCCACACCCCAGGTTGCCATCCTGCTGTGACCCTCAGGGCCACTGGAACCTGCTTTCCCTTGGCCGTCGCAACAGATCCTAGGCACTGGCCTGTGGGAGCTGCCAGGCTTCTTTCCAGCCTATGCGTGAAGGAGCTGGCCGGATAGGCTTCCTTTCTGGTCATCCACAAGCGGGCAAGTGGAAGCTCCAAGAAGACTGGGAGCATCCCCTGGTCATCCAGGGAGTGGGTGAGAGGGTGAGAAAGGAAGCCCGAGGGCCCTAGTGCCCACACAGTGTACGGAGGCTTGGGCGAGCACCAATGTCTTGAGCTCTCAGGAGGATGTCCCAAGTCACTCAGAGAGAAGAGAGGCCTCTTGGGAACCACATTTCTCTGAATTAGCCTTCCCTGGCCATCAGCCCCTCCCTCAGGCCTCCTGAAGCTCCTTTGGTTTCCGCTGCCCTGGTTCCCTCTCCCCTGCTCTTCACACAAAGACGTGCAAATCTTTAGGAACTGCTCTCCTGTGTCCTATCCCTTTCCTGTATCAAAAATCTGGGTCCTCTTTGAATCTTCCCATCTATCCCTTCAGTTCACAGGGCCAGACAGACAATCCTGGTCATTGGGAGGACACCACTGAAGTCCTGGGGCAGCAAATGTGAAGGGATCATGGAAGGGCAGGGCTCATGACCTTTCCCAAAGTCTGACGCGCATGGTTTCACCTGTGCCTTTGTGGTTCCTGTGCATGTGCGTGTGTCTGCCAGCGCTCCACATCAGGAGACGCAGACCCTGAGAGCATCACAGTGTGGCCAAAGAAAACAAGAGCCAGGAGGTGTCTGCAGAGGCTGGGCCTGGATGGTGCAGCCTGCACGGTTCTCGTGCACAGGAGACAAACGACGAAAGCAATGCCAGCAAGAGTTGCAGACAGTACGCACGACATCTCTGGCGTGACACAGAGAGAGACATGTAAACAAGCTGCCAAGGGCTTGTGCTTTTGTGTGTGTTCATGTGGGGAAGACGGAGTAATAATGAGTAAATCAACTCAGGTGGGCCTTTTGAATGCACTGCCTGTGGAACTCCCTGTCTGTGGGAGAGAGGCAGGCCTCCGGAAGTGGAGGTGTGAGGTGGCATGGGCCCTGGGATTCCAGAGAGTCCACGGTCAGTCCTTGGACCAGGGTAAAAGACAGGCCACTGAGCTGGCAACTTGCTCTCTGGGCAGGCGATGGAGACAGGGAGTGGTCCTGGTGAGCAGGGGCCAAATGGCCCGGTGACACCTGGATTCAGTATTCATTGTCCTGGGAGAGCCTTATCTGGTACCCTTCCTCTCGGAGGTCTACCACACAGTGACCTGACCGAATCAGGTGACCTCCTAGGTTCAGGATCCCTGTTAAAGCAGCTGTCCCAGGAGACGGAGCGTGAACTCCCAGGAATCACAGGC
>NW_025793556.1:33719-37037 GCF_021613505.1 Equus quagga | reverse complement strand
TAGGGGAGAATCCTTCCTTGCCTCTTCCAGCTTTGGTAGTTCCAGGCCTTCCTCAGCTGGGGGCTGCATAACTCAGATCTCTGCCTCTGTCTTACAATGCATCTGTGCATCAGTGTCTGAATATCCCTCTCTTTTCTCTTATAAGGACACTAGCTATTGGAATTAGGATCCACTCTAAATCGAGGTTGATCTCATACTGAGATCCTTAATTTAATTCCATCTTCGAAGACCCTATTTTCTAGTGAGGTCACCATCACAGGTGCCAGGTCTTAGGACTTGGACACATATTTTGAGGGGCCACCAACAAACCCACTGTGTGTGGAAGTCTTCAACTACTCTTGTTGAATTGTCTGTTTCTCTCTTCCATCTTGGGTTTTGCTTCATGCATTAGGGACTCTTGTTTGGCGCGTTTATGTTTATATTCATTATATCTTCCTGATGGTCTGACCCACTTATTGTTATAAAATGTCCTGTTCATCTTTAAAAATTTTGTTTAAAGTTTATTTTGTCTAATGTTGACATATCCACGCTAGCTCTCATTTGGTTGCTCCTTCTATCCTTTAACTTTCAACTTATTTGTGTCTTTGAATCCAAAGTGTGTCTTCCAGTAGATACAAAAAATGTTTTAATCCATACTACCGTTCTCTGACTTTTGATTGTAGTGTCTAGTACGTTTATCTATAATGTAGTTACTGATGAGGTAGGGTTTGCATGCCATTTGATATTTCTTTCCTGTATATCTTATGTCTTTTTCTATTCTTCTACTCCTAATTTCTGTCTTCTTTTGTGTTAAGTAGACATTTTCTAGTGTACCTTTTCAATTCCCTCATTTCTTTTACTATATTTTTGAGTTGCCTGTGGATTGCAATTGGCATTGACTTAATTTCAGTATTATACACAAACTTTCCTCCAGTTTTTCTCTGTTCCCTTCCTCCTCTTTTGTACTATTATTGTCACAAACCATTGACACAGTTTATAAGCATTGCTTTGTGCAGTTGTCTTTTAAAACAGACGAAAAGAGTTCCAAAGAAAAATATGTTTATAGTGCCTTTCATGATACCTATGTAGTTACATTTAGTGGCACTCTTTATTCCTTTATGTGGCTCCCAGTTACTGTCTAGTGTCATTTCCTGTCAGTCTGAAGGGCTCATTTAGTATTTTCTGCAGGACAGTGCTGCTAGCAAGAATTATCTTATTTTTGTTTATCTTGAAATGACTTAATTTCTTTTTTTTTCAAGGAGAGTTTAGCTGGATATGGAAGTCTTGGTTCACTATCTTTTTTGACTCTTTGAAGACGTTATCCCACTGCCTTCTGACCATCATGATGTCTGACAAGAAGTCATTTCTTGGTCTTATTGAGGATCTCCTGTACATGAAAAGTCAGTTTCTTCCTGCCACTTTCTAGGTTGTAGCTTTGACTCTTCTCAGTAGCCCTATGCCATGCTTAGGCGTGGCTCTCTTTGAGTTTATTCTACTTGGAGTTCATTGAGCTTCTTGGATGTGTAGATTAATACTTTTCTTCAAATTCAGGGAGTTTTCAGCCATTCATTCTTCAGGTATTTTTCTGCCCTTTTGCTTTATCTTTCTCTGGGATGTCAATTATGTGTATGTTGGTGCAATCGGTCCTGTGCCACAGGTCTCTGAGCTTCTTCATTTTTCTTCATTCTTTTTTCTCCCTCTCCCTGAGTCTGCATAATTTCTATTGATCTATATTCAAATTCATTAATTCTTCTATTTTTTTTTTTTGGCTGAGAAAGATTTGCCATGAGCTAACATCTGTGCAAATCTTCCCCTATTTTGTATGTGATTTGCCACCCTAGCATGGCCACAAGTGGTGTAGGTCAAACCCTGGTGATCAAACCCGGGCCACTGAAGTGGAGCATGCTGAAGGTAACCACTACGCCACTGGGGCTGGCCCCATGAAGTCTTTCTTTTGCCAGCTCCATGCAGTTGAGCCACTCTGAATATTTTCTCACTTCAATTATTGTACTTTGCAACTCTAGACTCCCCATTTTGTTCCATTCATAATTTCTATCCCTTTATTCATATTCTTTATTTGGTTAGACTGCTGTCATACTTTCCTTCAATTTTCCATATGTGCTTTATTTTAGTATTTAAATATATTTATAATAATGCATTTAAAGATTTTGCATACTAAGACCAAAATCTGTGCCTCTTCAGTGACATATTCTTTTGGCTTATTTTTTCCATGTGTATGATGCATACTATTTTGTTTCTTCATATATATCATTCATTTTTGTTTAAAACTAGGTGTTTTAGATCATATATTGCAACGCTCCTGTTATCAGATTCCTCAAAGGTTTGTTGTTGTTTGTTTGTTTCTCAATTTCCTAAGCAAATTCTGCATATTGATCATTCTCTAAAGAGTATGACCTCTGAGTTTTCTGCTAGCTTCTTAAGGTTCTTGTTTCTTTTACTAATCCTGGGAGCCTACAGGGTCATACCTGGTTCAGGATAATTTAGTGGCTACTCAATGTCTGGTCATAAGATTTCCTTAAATGCCTTGCCTATGTGCTCTGCACTCTTTTACAAAGGCATCTGTGGGACAAGGTGCACCTGCCACTTTCAGGGGCATACAAAACAGTCTGAGCTTTCACTTCCTGATTGCACAAAGCCTCAAGGTCAGCCAGAGGTGAGAGGATGGTGTTTTCTTATTCCCAGTCTTTTCCTGAGCATGGGCACATCCTTGTGCATCCTGAGGCTTCCAGGAATGTTTCTGAGTTTTTCAAAATTCTCTATGGTCCTTTAGTTCTCCAGTATTGGAGAGTATCTTTGAAATTCCCCAGACAAATCCTTGTTGACCCTGCTTAAAATCGCAGCCTTAGGCAGCTGGTGTGTGACAGCAGTTTGCTATTGGTTTGGAAATGCCCATGGAGTAGGTTTTTTTGGCCCCCACTGAGATGAACTATTGGTCACATCAAAGAGCCTCCAAACTTGGAGAAGAAAATGTTCCCAGGGAGTCAAAGGGTCTGGAAAAATGCTGACTGTGCTCTAAGGATGATGATGATACTGTTAACAGATCTCTGGATGTAGTCAGCTCCCTCTGTTGTCTGGAGTGCTGTCAACTTTTGGCTGCCACACCACCAAGCTGGGGAGAGAAGGAATGGAAAAGGCTCCAAGTTGAAACTTCACAGACACCTTCCTTTCCAGTCTTATTGAGGGTCAGCAGGTTCTCTTGGATAGGCTATTTTCAGTTTGTTCTGTGGCTTGGAGTAATTGCTAGAGTTTTGAAATGGTTGCTTTTAGCTGTTTTGCTTATATTCTTGTAGTTTTAGAAGGAGAGCAAGTTTACCAAGG
>NW_025793556.1:9445-30395 GCF_021613505.1 Equus quagga | reverse complement strand
TATGTTACTTTTCCTAATTGAATCAGATATTTCTCATAGAATTTCTTCATTTTTTTTTAAAAAAAAATCTTAGTTCTCTCTCTTCTTCCATTTGAATCAATTCTGGTTTTCTGTTTTTGAGCTCACTAATTCTTCCATCTGGTCTGCTCTATTTTGAATGCTTTCCACTTTATTTTTCATCTCATGAACTGTATTCTTCATCTCCAGAATTTCTCTTTGTTTTTTTAAAAAAGTGTTTCAATCTCTTTGGTGTAGTACTCCTTCTGTTCATTAATTTTATTCCTGAGCTCACTGAACTCTCTTTCTGAGTTTTCTGGTAACTCATTGAGTTTCTTCATGACAGCTATTTTGAATTCTATCTCAGTTAGATTGTAATCTTCTGTGACTTCAAGTTTGGTTTCTGGAGAGCTATCATTCTCCTTGTGTTCTGCCAAGTTACTCTCTTTTTCAAGGTGCTTGATGAGTTGATCCTCTACTGGTACATTTTTCGTAGTAAACACCTTTCTGATTTGGGTATGGCTTTGGCTACTTTGGTTCTGAGCTGGTTCTGGTGGTATTTGAGCCTGCACTTTCCACACTCCACTGCCCCTGCCAGGGGCATTGTCTGTCTCTTCCTTGTGCCACTTGTGCTTCTGAGGTGGCTGGTGCCTTGCTGCTTGTGATGTCACTGCCGTCTCAGGTGGTGCCACCAGGCTCACCAGTCTGCCAGCACTTCTGCTGCTTTTAAGGTCAACTGGGCCTCAGGTTCCCCCACGGGCTCTCCAGGGGCTTGGATGCTGCTGCCCTGTGCACCTCCTGTGCTGCTGCTTGTGGCTTCTCTGAGGTGTGCCGGGTTCACCAGTGTCACTGTCACAGCTGGTGCCCTGGGGACCTGAGGACTTTTATTGCAGCCCCTTACCCCTTCCGTGGGTGCCACCACTGGGTCTGTGTCACTGGTTCTGCTGTTGTTCCTGCAGCCTATGGTCACAGGTTCCACTTGCCACTGCTGCAGGGAGGGTGGGGGAGTGCAGGGGATATGCAGAGAAAGCTTGTTGCTGCTGATCACTCATGCAGCCTTTGGTCTCTGGCACTTGCTGGTGTGTTTTGAAAACTCAGGTCAGGGCAACCTTCCCCAGGCAGGAAAATCTGAATTTCGTATAATGTCCCCACCATTGGAAGGACTGGGCCACTGCTGGGGGAGGGAACGGGGGCTGGTTCACTGGTCCCCCTCTGTGTCCTGATTCTCAGGGCCTGTGTGTGACCTGCTAGTTCTAAGGGGGAGGGATGGGGATAAGGCATGCCTGTTGTTTCTGCTCCTCCAGTGTCTGCTCACAGCCGCATGTACCAGATCTGCTGGGGAGGGTCAGGGACCAAGCCGCACCTGGTGCTTCATCTCCTGCAGTCTCTGTTTGCAGGCACAAACGGTGGATCCACGGGGGGATGGGCAATGACCACCCTGCGCCTGTTGTTTCTGCCCCACATCGTGTGCTCATCGGCACATGCACAGGTGTGAGGACCCCTGCTCTGGATTGCTGCTGTGAGGGGAGGGAGAAGGGGCTGCTCCCCTAGTTCCTCTGCCTCTTTGGGGTCCAGTCCACCCACCTTCAGATGTATAGATCGTGGATATCTCAGGCATCCTGTAACACTGTGTATGGAGTCTCTGTCCATCAACAGATTTCCAGTGGGTTGTAACTTAGAGGGGAGACAAAGGGAATAACTTACTCCATCACGATGCTGACATCACTCTGAAGTTTCTTTCTGAGGAGCTGAAAATTTCCTACAGTTACATTGTGGTGATGGTTGCACAACTCTGAATATACTCACGATCACTGAAATGCACAGTGTAAATCCGTGAATGTTACAGGTGCGAAATATGTCTCAATAAAGCCAGAAAAATGATTTTAGACTCAGTGGATGGGTTTTGCAGCAGGTGAAGGATAAATAAATTGAATAGTTCAGGAAAACCCTCTCAAACCACATTAGGTTCACAAGACTCTTGAAAACTTGAGTCCCATGAACCTAAAGAAATTACAGGCCCCTGCCTCAACACTGTTTCTCTCAGTGACATCCACTCATTGCTCATATCTCAACTAACCTGTAAATTCCGGTGGGAATCTTCACTAACCATCCTCATCTCTCAGGCCCAAAACTAAGCGGGACAACTATGATACATTCTCATTGCCTCGCATTTTTGTTTATTGTCACGGTGTGTCTGACTGTGTGCCTCCTACTGATGTGAGATTTCAGGGGCTTAAAACGATATTTACCTTCCTTTTTTTTTATTGAGTTATTGATAGGTTACAATCTTGTGAAATTTCGATGTACATTAATGTTTGTCAGTCATGTTGTAGGTGCACCACTTCACCCTTTGTGCCCACCCCGCACCCCACCTTTCCCCTGGTATCCACTAAACTGTTCTTAGTCCATAATGTTAAATTCCTCATATGAGTGGAGTCATACACAGATTATCTTTCTCTCGCTGGCTTATTTCACTTAACATAATTCTCTCAAGGTCCATCCATGTTATTGCAAATGGAATGATTTTGTTCTGTTTTGCAGCTGAGTAGTATTCCATTGTATATATGTACCACATCTTCTTTATCCATTCGTCTGTTGCTGGGCACTTAGGTTGCTTACACGTCTTGGCTATTGTAAACAGTGCTGCAATAAACATTGGGGTGCACAGGACTTTTGGGATTGCTGACTTCAAGCTCTTTGGATAAATACCCAGTAGTGGGATGGCTGGATCGTATGGTAGTTCTATTTTTAGTTTTTTGAGGAATCTCCATGCTGTTTTCCATAGTGGCTGCACCAGTTTGCATTCCCACCAGCAGTGTATGAGAGTTCCTTTTTCTCTGCAAACTCTCCAACATTTGTTGCTATTAGTTTTAGATATTTTTGTCATTCTAGCGGGTGTAAGGTGATATCTTAGTGTAGTTTTGATTTGCATTTCCCTGATGATCAGCGATGATGAGCATTTTTTCATGTGCCTATTGGCCATCAGTATATCTTCTTTGGAGAAATGTCTGTTCATGTCTCCAGCCCATTTTTTGATTGGGTTGTTTGATGTTTTGTTGTTGAGTTGCGAGAGTTCTTTATATATTATGGATATTAAGCCTTTGTCAGATATATGACTTGCAAATATTTTTTCCCAGTTAGTGGGTTGTTTTTTTGTTTCAATCCTGTTTTCATTTGCCTTTAAGAAGCTCTTTAATCTGATGAAGTCCCATTTGTTTATTCTTTCTATTGTTTCCCTTCTCTGAGAAGGCATGGTGTCCAAAAAGATCCTTTTAATACCGATGTCAAAGAGTGTACTGCCTACGTTTTCTTCCAGAAGCCTTATGGTTTCAGGTCTCACCTTTAGGTCTTTAATCCATTTTGAGTTTATTTTGGTGAATGGTGAAAAAGAATGGTCAATTTTCATTCTTCTACATGTGGCTTTCCAGTTTTCCCAGCACCATTTGTTGAAAAGACTTTCTTTTCTCCATTGTAGGCCCTCAGCTCCTTTGTCAAAGATAAGCTGTCCATAGATGTGTGGTTTTATTTCTGGGCTTTCGATTCTGTCCACTGATCTGTGCACCTGTTTTTGTACCAGTACCATGCTGTTTTGATTACTGTAGCTTTGTAGTATGTTTTGAAGTCAGGGATTGTGATGCCTCCCATTTTGTTCTTTTTTCTCAGGATTGCTTTAGAAATTCGGGGTCTTTATTGCCCCATATGAATTTTAGGATTCTTTGTTCTAATTCTGTAAAGAATGTCTTTGGGATTCTGATTGGGATGGCATTGAATCTGTAGATTGCTTTAGGTGGAAGGGACATTTTAACTATGTTTATTCTTCCAATCCATGTACATGGAATGTCTTTCCATCTCCTTATGTTGTCATTCAATTCTCTCAGAAAGGCCTTGTAATTTTCATTATATAGGTCCTTCACTTCCTTAGTTAAATTTACCCCAAGGTATTTTATTCTTTTTGTTGCGATTGTGAATAGTATTGTATTCTTGAGTTCTTTTTCTGTTGGTTCATTACTGGAGTATAGAAATGCTACTGATTTATGCAAATTGATTTTATACCCTGCAACTTTGCTGTAGTTGTTGATTACTTCTAACAGTTTTCCAATGGATTCTTTGGGGTTTTCTATATATAAGATCATGTTGTCTGCAAACAGCGAGAGTTTCACTTCTTCCCTCCCTATTTGGATTCCTTTTATTCCTTTTTCTTGCCTGATTGCTCTGGCCAGGACCTCCAGTACTATGTTAAATAAGAGTGGTGATAAAGGGCATCCTTGTCTCGTTTCTGTTTTCAGGGGGATGGGGTTCAGTTTTTGCCCATTGAGTATGATGTTGGCTATGGGTTTGTCGTATATGGCCTTTATTATGTTGAGGTAGTTTCCTTCTATGCCCATTTTGTTCAGAGTTTTTATCATAAATGGCTGTTGGATTTTGTCAAATGCCTTCTCTGCATCTATTGAGATGATCATGTGGTTTTTATTCCTCAATTTGTTGATGTGGTGTATCACGTTGATTGATTTGCGGATGTTGAACCATCCCTGTGTCCCTGGTATGAATCCCACCTGATCCTGATGTATGATTCTTTTCATGAATTGCTGAACTCTGGTTGCCAAAATTTTGTTTAGGATTTTTGCATCTATGTTCATCAGTGATATTGGCCTGTAGTTCTCTTTTTTCGTGGTGTCCTTGTCAGGTTTTGGGATCAGTGTGATCTTGGCCTCATAGAATGTGTTAGGAAGTGTTCCATCTTCCCTAATTCTTTGCAATAGCTTGAAAGGATAGGTATTAAATCCTGTCTGAAAGTTTGGTAGAATTCCCCAGGAAAGCCATCTGGTCCTGGGGTTTTATTCTTTGGGATGTTTTTGATTGCTGTTTCAATCTCTTTCCTTGTGATTGGTCTGTTCAAATTGTCTGCCTCTTCTTGAGTGAGCTTTGGGAGATTGTAGGAGTCCAAGAATTTATCCATTTCCTCTAGGTTATCCATTCTGTTGGCATATAGTTTTTTGTAGTATTCTCTTATAATCTGTTGTATTTCTGCAGAGTCTGTTGTTATTTCTCCTCGCTCATTTCTGATTTTGTTTATTTGAGCTTTCTCCCTTTTTTTCTTTGTAAGTCTGGCTAGTGGTTTGTCAATTTTATTTATCTTCTCAAAAAAACAGCTCTTTGTCTCATTGGTCCTTTCTACTGCCTTTTTCGTTTCAATAGTATTTATTTCTGCTCTGATTTTTATTATTTCTCTCCTTCTGCTGACTTTGGGCTTCATTTGTTCTTTTGTCTCTAGTTCAGTTAGGTGTGCTTTAAGGTTGCTTATTTGGGATTTTTCTTGTTTGTTAAGATGTGCCTGTATTGCGATGAATTTTCCTCTTAATACAGCTTTTGCTGTATCCCATATGAGTTGGTATGGCATGCTATCATTTTCATTTGTTTCCAGGTATTTTTTTCTTTCTTCTTTAATTTCTTCAATGATCCATTGCTTGTTCAGTAGTGTGTTGTTTAGTCTCCACATCTTTGTGCCTTTCTCAGCTTTTTTCTTGTAATTAATTTGTAGCCTTATAGCACTATGATCTGAGAAGATGCTTGTTATTATTTCAATTTTTTTAAATTTGTAGAGGCTTGCCTTGTTTCCCAACATATGGTCTATCCTAGAGAATGTTCCATGTGCACTTGAGAAGAATGTGTATTCAGGGGCTGGCCCCGTGGCCGAGTGGTTAAGTTCGCGCTCTCCGCTGCAGGCGGCCCAGTGTTTCGTTGGTTCGAATCCTGGGCGCAGACATGGCACTGCTCTTCAGACCACGCTGAGGCAGCGTCCCACATGCCACAACTAGAAGAACCCACAACGAAGAATACACAACTATGTACCAGGGGGCTTTGGGGAGAAAAAGGAAAAAATAAAATCTTAAAAAAAAAAAAAAAAAAAAGAAGAATGTGTATTCAGCTCTTTTAGGGTGGAGTGATCTATATATGTCTATTAAGTCCAATTGTTTTAGTTTTTCATTTAACTCCACTATTTCCTTGTTGATTTTCTGTGTGGATGAGCTGCCCATTGATGTGACTGGGGTGTTGAGGTCCCCTACTATTATTGTGTTGTTTTTAACATCTTCCTTTAGGTCTGTTAATAGTTGCTTTATGAATCTTGGTGCTCCTGTGTTGGGTGCATAGATATTTATAAGCGTTATTTCTTCTTGATGAAGTATCCCTTTGATCATTATATATTGTCCCTCTGTGTCTCTCTTTACCTGTCTTATTTTGAAATCCACTTGGTCTGATATGAGAATTGCAACACCTGCCTTTTTTTCCTTGCTATTTGCTTGAAGTATTGTCCTCCACCCCTTCACCCTGAGTCTGTGTTTGTCCTTGGGGCTGAGGCGTGTTTCCTGGAGGCAACAAATTGTTGGATCTTGTTCTTGAATCCATTTTGCCACTCTGTGTCTTTTTATTGGAGAGTTCAATCCGTTCACATTGAGAGTGATTATTGATGCATGTGGACTTAATGCTGTCAATCTGTTGCTCATTATCTTGTTTTCCTGTGTTTCTTTTCCTGTGTGCTTTAGACGACCCATTTACTACTGCAATTTCTTATGCTGGGTTTCTTAGATTTTTCCTCATCTATGATTTGTGACTCTGTTCTGTACTTTATTTTAGTGTCTACCTTGAAGTTTGTATTTAGAATCTCGTGTATAATATAGTCTATTCTCTGGTGGTCTCTTACTTACTTGACCAATACTGATTTAGACCCTTTGCTCTTCCCCTCCTAAATAATTATTTTCATTTTTTATTCCAACTCGTCTTATTAATTTGTAGTTAGAGTGCTAAGATCGTCCTTGTTTTGGTAGTTTCCTTACTTTTACCCTAATGCTATAGTTGAATATTTGCTATCCTGTTCTGGTTCTATCCATCGGTCTCCCTAGTCTGTGGATTGTGTCCCCTTTCTCCCTTTTTTCTTTTTTCAAGTATGAGAGCCTTCTTGAGGATTTCTTGTAATGGAGGGCTTTTAGTTACAAATTCCCTTAACTTTTGTTTGTCTGGAAAAGATTTAATTTCTCCCTCATATCTGAAGGAAATTCTTGCTGGATAGAGTATTCTTGGCTGAAGGTTTTTATCCTTTAAAGCTTTGAATATATCACTCCATTCTCTCCTAGCTTGTAGGGTTTCTGTAGAGAAATCCGCTGACAGTCTGATAGGGGCTCCTTTATAGGTTATTCTCTTTTTTTCCCTTACTTCCCTGAGTATTCTCTCCTTATCATTCCTATTTGCCAACTTTACTACTATGTGCCTTGGGGTAGCTGTTTTTACATTGACAAATCTAGGAGATCTAAAACCCTCCTCTACACACATTTCTCTGTTGATCCCTAGATTTGGGAAGTTCTCTTCAATAATTTCGTTAAGCACACTTTCTGCTCCATTTTCCTTTTTCATATTCTCGGGAATTCCTATGATCCTTATGTTCTTACTCCTCATTGAATCCATTATCTCTTGGAGATTTTGCTCATTTTTTAAAAATTCTTAGTTCTCTTTCTTCCTCTGTCTGGCGCCATTCAGCCTGTCTGTCCTCGATTATGCTAATTTTCTCCTCTATGTTGTCTACACGGGCATTCAGGGAATCCGTATTCTGTTTTATCTGGTCCATTGTGTTTTTCATCTCAAGTAATCCTGTTTGACTCTTCTTTATGATTTCAATCTCTTTTGTGAAGTAACTCCAGAACTCGGCTTGTTTCTCTATCTTTCTCTCTACCTCATTGAGTTTTTTGATTATAGCTGCTCTGAATTCATTATCACTTACTTTACCTAATTCCAAGTCCTCAGGACTTAATTCTGTGTTTTTATTGTTTTCCTTCTGGTCTGGGGCTTTTATAAATTGCTGGATGGTAGAGGAGCGGTTTTTTCTCATGGTGGTAGAATTCAGTTGCAGTTACAGCCTGTCGCCACTAGATGGGGGTCGAGAGCGGCGTGTTATGAGCTCTCCGCCTTGGGGCAAGATGGCTGCGCCCACTGGCTTCGCTGGGGGGGAGGGGCTGTTACTCACATGCACTGGTCTGGGTTCAGATCAGTTCTGTTCTCTGGTATCCCAAGGCCCTTGATTTATGGGGTCCCCACGGATGGAAGCTTTCCCCCATCAGCGGGTCTCCACTGAATCAGCGGCAGGAGTCCTGGATGATCCCCCGGTTGCGCGGCCCTTCCCCCGCTCCTTCCCGACCCACGCCGCAGCGATCGCAGACTCTAGGGGAGGGAGCGATGTTCTCTCCTACCGTTCCAGCGCCTCCGAAGGTGTAAGCAAGGTTATGATGTCCTCCTTCTTGGAATTGTAGGTCTCTAATGAGCTGGCATTATTTTTGTTTTCTGAAATTCAGTTCTTCCAATCTTTTGTTGTATTTTGGAGGGGAGAGAATCCCGGGTCAGCTCACCCCACCATTTTGCTCCACCCCCTAATTACCTTCCTTTTTTTTTTAAATTGAGATTCATATTAGTTTACATCAATGTGAGATTTCAGTTGCACATTATTTCTTGTCTGTCACCACATAAGTGCTCCCCTTCACCCCCTGTGCCCATCCCCACCCCCTGGTAACCACTGGACTGTTGTCTTTGTCCACATATTTGTTTATATTCCACATATGAGTGAAATCATCTGGTGTTTGTCTTTCTCTCTCAGGCTTATTTTGCTTAGCATAGTTCCCTCCAGGTCCATTCATGTTGTTGAAAATGGGATGATTTCGTCTTTTTTTATTGCTGAATAGTATTCCATTGTATAACTACCACATCTTCTTTATCCAATCGTTGATCGATGGGCACTTGGGTTGCTTCCATGTCTTGGCTGTTGTGAAAAGTGCTGCAATGAACATAGAGGTGCTTATGTAACTTTGGATTGTTCATTTCAAATTGTCTGGGTAGATTCCCAGC
Source organism: Equus quagga (assembly GCF_021613505.1). Lineage (NCBI taxonomy): Eukaryota > Metazoa > Chordata > Mammalia > Perissodactyla > Equidae > Equus > Equus quagga. The sequence goes on along the minus strand of NW_025793556.1, from coordinate 21,512 downwards.
AGTGGGATACCTGGGTCGTATGGTAGTTCTTTTTAGATTTTTGAGGAATCTCCATACTGTTTTCCATAATGGCTGCACCAGTTTGCATTCCCACCAGCAGTGTGTGAGGCTTCCCTTTTCTCCACATCCTCTCCAACATTTGTTGTTTTTTGTCTTGGTAATTACAGCCATTCTGATGGGTGTGAGGTGATATCTCAGTGTAGTTTTGATTTGCATTTCCCTGATTAGTGATGTTGAGCATCTTTTCATGTGTCTGTTGGCCATCTGTATGTCTTCCTTTGAAAAATGTCTGTTCATATCCTCTGCCCACTTTTAGATCGGGTTGTTTGCTTTTTTGTTGGTGAGTTGTGTGAGTTCTTTATATACTTTGGATATCAACCCCTTGTTTGATAAATGATTTGCAAATATTTTCTCCCAGTTGCTGGGTTGTCTTTCAATTTTGTTGATGGTTTCATTTGCTTTGCAGAAACATTTTAGTCTGATGTAGTCCCATTTGTTAAATTTTTCTTTTGCTTCCCTTACCCAATTAGACATGTATTCGAAAAGATGTGGCTAAGACCAATGTCAAAGAATGTACTGCCTATATTATCTTTTAGGATTATTATGCTTTCAGTTCTTACATTCAAATCCTTAATCCATTTAGAGTTAATTTTTGTCTATGGTGCAAGACAATGGTCTACTTTCAGTCTTTTGCATGTAGCTGTCCAGTTTTAACAACGTGATTTATTGAAGAGACTCTCCCTTCTGCATTGTATGTTCTTGGCTCTTTGGTCAAAGATTAACTTTCCATTAATGTGTGGTTTTATTTCTGAGCTTTCAATTCTGATGCATTGATCTGTTTGTCTGTTTTTGTGCCAGTACCATGCTGTTTTGATTACTATAGCTTTGGAGTATGTTTTGAAGTCAGGGATTGTGATGCCTCCAGCTTTGTTCTTTTTGCTCAGGATTGCTTTGGCTACTCATGGTCTTTTGTTGTTCCATATAAATTTTAGGAGTCTTTGATGTATTTCTGTGAAAGATGTTGTTGGGGCTGTGATAGGGATTGCATTGAATCTGTAGATTGCTTTAGGTAGTGTGGACATTTTGACTACGTTTATTCTTCAGACCCATGAACATGGAATATCTTTCCATTTCTCTATGGCTTCAATTTCTTTCAATAATGTCTTATAGTTTTCAGTGTACAGGTCTTTCACCTCTTTGGTTAAGTTTATCCCTAGATATTTTATTTTTGTTGTTGTTGTGATTGTAAATAAGATTGTTTCCTTGATTTCTTTTTCTGCTAGTTCATTGTTAGTGTATAGGAATGCAACTGATTTTTGAAAATTGATTTTGTACCCTGCAACTTTGCTGTACTTGTTGATTATTTCTAATAGTTTTCTGGTGGATACTTTATAGGGTTTTCTATATATAGAATCATATCACCTGCAATTAGCAAAAGTTTCACTTCTTCCTTTCCAATTTGCATTCTTCTTACTTCTTTTCTTGCCTAACTGCTCTGGCCAATACCTCCCATACTATGTTGAAGTAGGAGTGGCGAGAGTGGACATGCCTGTCTTGATCCTGTTCTCAGAGGGATGGCTTTCAGTTTTTCGCCATTAAGTATGAGTTGGCTCTGGGTTTGTCGTATATGGCCTTTATTGTATTGAGGTACTTTCCTTCTATACCGTCTCCCTTTTTATTGAGAGTTTTTAAAATGATAAATGGCTGTTGGATCTTGTCAAACGCTCTCTGCATCTACTGAGATGATCATGGGATTTTTATTCCTCACTTTGTTGATGTGGTGTATCACACCGATTGACTTGCAGATGTTGAACCATCCCTGAGTCCCTGTAATGAATCCCACTTGATCATGGCGTACGAGTCTTGTAATTTATTGCTGTATTCGGTTTGCCAATATTTTGTGGAGGATTTCTGCATCTCAGTTCATCAGTGATATTGGCCTGTAGTTCTCCTTCTTCTTGTCCTTGTCTGGTTTTTGTATCAGGACAAGGCTGACATCATAGAGTGCGTTAGTCAGTGTTCCACATTCTTCAATTTTTAGGAATAGTTTGAGAAGGATAGGCACTAAATCTTCTTTGGATGTTTGGTAGAATTCTCCAGAGAAGCCATTTTGGTCCTGGACTTTTGTTTTTTGGCTGGCTTTTGATTACTATTTCAATCTCTGTACTTGTGATTGGTCTGTTCAGATTCTCTGTTTCTTCTTGATTTGGTTTTGGGAGGGTGTATGAGTCTAGGAATTCATCCATTTCTTCCAGGTTATCGAATTTGTGGGCATATAGTTTTTCATAGTATTCTCTTATAATCCTTTGTATTTCTGCGGTATCTGTTGTAAATTTCTCTTCTTCCATTTCTATTTATTTGAGCCTTCTCTCTTTTTTTTCTTGGTGAGTCTAGCTAAGGGTTTGTCAATTTTGTTTATCTTCTCAATGAACCAGCTCTTAGTTTCATTAATCCTTTCTACTGTTTTTTTAAATCTCTATTTCATTTATTTGTGGTCTGATTTTTATTATTCCTCTCCTTCTGCTGACTTTGGGCTTTGTCTGTCCTTCTTTTTCCAGCTCTGTTAGGTGTACTTCAGGATTACGTATTTGAGATTTTTCTTGCTTGTTGAGGTGGGCCTGCATTGCTATGAATTTCCCGCTTAGGACCTCTTTTGCTGCATCCCATAAGAGTTGATATGTTATATTTTCATTTTCATTTGTCTCCAGGTATTTTTTAATTTCACCTTTGATTTCCTCAATGATCCAATGGTTGTTCGGTAGTATGTTGTTTAGTCTCCACATATTTCTGACTTTCCCAGTTTTGTTCTTGTGGTTCTAGTATTGTGGTCAGAAAAGATGGTTGGGATGATTTCAATCTTCTTAAATTTATTGAGGCTTGGCTTGGTTCCCAACATATGTTCTATCTTTGAGAATGACCCATGTGCACTTGAGAAGAATGTATATTCTGCTGTTTTCAGACGGAATGCTCTCTATATATCTATTAAGTCCATCTGATCAAGAGTTTTATTTAAATCTACTATTTCCTTGATATTTTGTCTGGATGAGCTGTCCATTGATGTGAGTGAGGTGTTGAGGTCCCCTACAACTATTGTATTGCTGTTAATTTCTTCCTTTATGTCTGTTAATAATTGCTTTATGTTCTTTGGGGCCCCTATGTTACATGCATATATATTAATAAGTGTTACATCCTCTTGGTTGAATGTCCCTTTTATCATTATATACTGTCCCTCTTTGTCTATCTTTGTCTTTTTTAACTTGAAGTCTGCTTTGTTTGATAAAAGTATGGCAACACCTGCTTTCTTTTGTTGGCCATTAGCTTGGAGTATTTTCTTCCATCCCTTCCCTCAAAGCCTGTGTTTGTGTTTGTAGCTGAGTTGCGTTTCCTGGAGGCAGCATATTGCTGGGTCTTGTATTTTAATCCATCCAGCTACTCTGTGTCTTTTGATTGGAGAGATCAATCCATTTACATTTAGAGTGATATACATTTAGAGTGATATTGATATATGAGGGCTTCAGGCTGCCATTTTATCTCTTGTTTTCTGGTTGTTCTATGTTTCCACTGTTTCTCTTCCTTTGTATTTCTGACGGCCATTTCATTTTATTGGCTTTCTGAGGGAGATTTCTCACTTTTTGTGAATTGTGGCTCTGCTTTGATTTTTTGGTTAGTGGTTACCATGAGGGTTGTAGGAAAGATGTTGGAGATGTGATAGACCATTTCCTCATGGCCGCTTATCCCATTAACCTAAGCAGGTTCCTTCCCTTTCCTCTCCCCTTCTGAGTAACTGCTGTTAAAAAATTTTCTGTTTTTAATTTTGTGAGTTTGTAGCTAAGTTGAAGTGTTTACCATTACTTTTGATGCTTTCTTTCTCTTTCTCTTATAAGCTGTAATTGAGTCTTTGGTTCTCTGTCCTGGTAGAGAACACACGTTTCTTATCATGTCTGTCTATTTGTATCCTTGCTCAGAGCTTTGTAGACCTTTGCCTTTCTGTTGCCATTCTGAGGGCATCTTTGCTTATTTCTTGTAGGGGAGGTCTAGCAGCAATGAACTCCCTCAACTTCTGTTTATCTGGGAAAGATTATTTCTCCACCGTATCTGAAGGAAAGTTTTCCTGGCTAGAGCATTCTTAGCTGAAAGTGTCTGTCTTTCAGTATTTTGAATATATCATCCCATTCTCTCCTAGCCTGTAGAGTTTCTGCTGAGAAGTGCTCTGAAAGCCTATAGGATTTCCTTTGTAGGTTATTTCCTTCTGCCTTGCTGCTCCTAGTATTTTTTCTTGATCACAAACTTTTGCCATTTTTATAATTATATGTCTTTGAGAAGTTATTTTAGTGCTGATGAAGTTGGGCATTTGATTAGCTTCATTTATATGTAAATCTGAAACCATCCACAGTTTTGGTAAGTTCTCAGCAATTATTTCTTTGAACAAGCTCTCTGCTCCTTTCTCCCCCACTTCTCCCTCTGGAATACCTATAATCCTTATGTTGCTTTTCCTAATTGAGTTGGATATTTCTCAAAGAATTCCTTCCTTTTTTAAAAATCTTAGTTCTGTCTCCTCCTCCACCTGTAGAATGTCCACATTTTTACCCTCAAGAAGAATAATTCTTTCCTCCATAAGATCAGTTCTATTTACTGATTCTAGATTATGTTTTATTTCATCAATTGTGTTTTTCATATCCAGAATTTCTGCTTCATTTTTTTATAGTTTCAATCTCTTTGGTGAAGGGATTCATTTTATTGCTGAGCTCCTTGAATTGTCTGTGTTTTCTTGTAAGTCATTGAGTTTCCTTATGATGACTATTTTGAATTCTCTGTCATTTAGGTTGTATATTTCTGTGCCTTCAGTGTCAGTTTCTAGAGAATTCTCATTTTCCTTCTGGTCTGAATTGTTGCTGCAGTTTCTCATGGTGCCTGATGAACTAATCTTTTGTTGGGGCATTTGTGGTATTCTTAGGGCACAGATTCCCCCTGTTACTGCTGGGTGTGGGGGAGCAGGAGCAGTGTTCCTGGCCCCACCTCGTCTGCTGGGAGCTGTGTGTGTATTATGGGTGCTTACCCCAGCCTGGGGTGCGTTCAGGCACTTGTGTGGACTGTCCTTGTCAGGCCAGGCTTCCTCACTGGGCTAGGTCCACTCTGGAGCGTCAGGGGCCCTCTGAGCTCCCCCTCCCTGCCTGAAAGTGGTCACCAGTGGGATCAAAGCAACCGTGCCTACTTTGACAGCATCCTGGGGCCTGTTCCTCCTTTGGGGGCTCAGCAGCACTAGGAGTACTCATACACGTGCCTGGGGAGCATTTGCCCCAGCAAGTCGATCTGCTGAAGTCTTTGTTTATGGTCTGCAGTCTGAGGGGCCACTGTGCTTGGCGGGTGGGGCTTCCCTGCTGGGACCCGAGCTATGGCTGCTCCTTGACAGCACTGGGGCACAGCAGGCTCTCCCTCTCCACCAGGAAAGTGAACCTGAGTGGGCCCAGCTGCATGCCTATTCCCACAGCTGCCCAGGACGTGTTCCCTGTTTGGGGACTCAGCAGCACTGTGAGTGCTCACGGACATGCCTGGGAACCTTTTGCCCCAGCACGTAGATCTGCTGAGGCCTCTGTTTACAGTCCACAGCCTCAGTTCACTAAGTTGCTGTGCTTGGAGGGCGGGGCATACCCACTGGGACCTGAGCCTTGGCTGGTCCTTGGTGGCACAGGGGCAATAGTGGGCTCCCCCTCCCTGCTGGGAGAGTGACCACAAGCGCAAGCTAAGGGTTACCACCACCTCTTCTTACAGATGTCCTGGTGTGTGCTCCCACTTTTTGGGCACTTGCACCAGGTTAGCAAGCGTTGGTGTGCATGACAGCGCTACTGGGAGAGAGAAGGTGTGCTCATCTATTTCTGCCACTTCCCAGGGGGCCAGTCCATCCACCCTCAGATGTATAGCTGCCTGTGTTCTCAGGCATCCTGTTGTGCTGTGTGGGCTTCCTCTGTTGGTCAGGGAATGTCCAGGTAGTTGTAGTTCAAAGGGGGAGTGATGAAGGGAACAGCTCACTCCCCCATGTTGCTTGGAAGTCCAATGTTTACTTTCATCACTGCTGTATCTTCAGAGCCCAACCACATAGCCTATCACAGACAAGATACTCAATATTTGTTGAAGAATGAATAGATGAATGAATTTATATACTTTTTCAATATCCCTAAGGACCAATGCAATTTTTATTCTCTCTCTTGCTCAGCTGCTGGCTCCGCTCAGAAAGTGGATTTATATGGGGCTTCCTTGGACCAGTCTGTGCCATCTGCTCTGTGAGTGATGACTTCAGAGCATCCTTAATGCTCAGCTGAGGGTCATTAGAAGGGCAGAATTATAAGGGGTGGATGAGCTGGAATATCCTTGGGTTGTCATGGATTTGGTTTGGTTTTCTGAGACTGCTCCAAAAACTACAAACTCTAACACTTTTACTAAATGTGGAAACTACCTAAGAATGGAATTGATGTTGGACAGGCTAGGATACAGAAACAGATTGGAATTTTAATCAATAATCCTTCTGTGGTTTCCTGAAGGTCAACTTTGTTTTATTTCTGATGACTCTCTGGATGTTGAAAAGCAGACTCTCTTCCCTCAACAGTGATGTGTCCACCCTGCAGGATACAAGGTAAGCCGGAGGAGAGGGTGACAGCCCACAGCCACGTGTGGTCCCAAGAGTGAAGCCATGTGCCTCAGCAGCCCCTGCTGCCCCTTCTCAGGGTCTTCTGAGAACCCAGAGTAAACAGACCCAGCTATGCTTCTGTGGCAGCCAGCTCAGATTCAGGGGTGTGTGGCTGACATGACAGCCAAAATGTTCCGTCCATCTCTAAGCCCAGACTGTTACTCCCTCAGCAGCAGGAAGAACGGACATTGGTTGATAAACATTCTTTGGAGTTTTATCAGCAGTCCCATGACAAAAGTGCAAAGAAGACTTATGTTCCCATGAAGCACTTAGAAAACTCTGTGCCTGCTCCCACACCAGCCTACATTTTCACACAACACCATCAGTTCAGGTTACTTCTCACCCGTCGTCCATTCCTCTCTCTGGAAAGAATCCTAGTCAACATCAAATCTAGGAGGTTGGGCAGCCATTTGCTCCAGGAACCCGTGTGGAAGCTTAACGATGTTTCTTCTATATTCCTATCATCATCCTTTCCAAATGGAAATAGAATGTTACATTTGTTATTTGTTATGCTCAGGCCCCAGCACAGAGCCCGATGCATGGTACCTCCTCAGTAGTGTTGACTGAGTGAAAATAGGGATCCCTGTGGAGAGTCATAAAATTTTTGAAGCTTACATTTCAAGTATCACTATCCTCCTCAATCTAAATCAAACTGCCCTCCTGTACCTGAGTGCCGTTTCCATTGTGGGGAATCATTGATGGCAAAGGTCAAATATGATCACAGCGCAGCCTGAGAACTCATCACCAGCAGAGGAAGGCAGGAGCATCCATGGGGTGGAGATGTGAATGGCGTTGGTTTTGTTGCTCTGGGTGCCTCAGGAGCCTCCTTTCTCCTCCTCCACAGGATGCTGACTTTTAAAGCTACAGCTCAGCTCTTCATCTTGGGATGCACATGGTGTCTGGGAATCCTGCAGGTGGGTCCAGTTGCCCGTGTCATGGCCTACCTCTTCACCATCATCAACAGCCTGCAGGGTGTCTTCATCTTCCTGGTGTACTGCCTCCTCAGCCAGCAGGTACCACTATCCAGCTGCCGCCCAGGACTCATCCCATCCTCACCCCTCTCAGTGAGCTGATCCAGAGTATGCTTTTCCTCCGCAGGTTCGGGAACAATACGGGAAATGGTTCAAAAGGGTCAGGAAACCCAAAGCTGAGTCTGAGACTTTCACGCTTTCCAGCAGGGCCATGTCTGATGACTCCAAACCCATCACGGTATGATCATGCGTTGCTCCCAGAATACTTCACCAACTGATCTGCCCGAGCAGCCCATACCTATCACACTGGACAACCTGGGTGAACAGCAGATGATGCCCTAGGCTGGCTCACGTTTGACTTACTCCTGGACTCATTAACCATTAGCAGTGGTCTCAGTTTAAAAGTTTATTTTAATAAACATATTTTGCTTAGGGAACTGTGTTCCTCTTGACCTTTATACATCAGTGCTCTCACTGAACACCTGCTATGTGCTGTGCTTGGTTAACTAGATAAGCAAAAATCAATGACCCAAAATGGTGATGCATGTTCTACTCAGAGCCACATTGTTCTATCCTTCTCTGCACACCTTCTATCTCACAGTCACTCAGCAGCACTCACAAAAAGGGGGAAATGGAAGGAAATGATGCACATATTTATGAATTAAACAGACATAAGGGTTATCTGGCATTTTAGACTTTCTTAAAAAGACTTCCTCATATTTTCAACAGCTTCTACACTATGCAAAACCTTGAAGGAAAAGCATTAATGACATGGGATAATTCATGGCACAGATTACAAAGAACCAACACAGTGGTTTAATCTTACAAAGTCCTTTTACCTATGTTTTCTCAACTCTTCCATCTTCTATGAAATCCCTTGAGTCGTCCTTACCATTTAAAGGAGTCTAGGATTCTGTCAGGAAGTCCTTGTGCATTTCTCTTGTTACCTTGTTCACCCAGCACTGGTTCCATTGTTGAATCTTCTCTCTCCTCCTCCTTTCTCGGAAAATGTTCTCATCACCTATTTCACAGACAAAATCAAAGACATTACGATGCTTTGTATATTTCACACAATCCACCATACCCACCAAACGTCAGCGTGCATCCCCTCCACATTCCTGTGTCATCGACACAATTCCCTTCTCCTTCTGAAGACAATGCTTCCACCTGCTCTTTGGATCCCATCATTCCTGCCTTATCAACTATCCTCACGTTATTGTTCACACATTCTCTCTCTCTCTCTTCCTCCCTCCCTCTTTTGTTCCCTCACCTTCTCAACAGTGTTCTTGCCAAAGTTACGGAAACATGTTTAGTTTTCTTCCATTTTTCACACATGTACTACTTGGCCCTGTTCTAGCTACCAGCCAATAGTTGACTTTTCTCTGTGTCTCCATTTCCCTGCTTTAAACTCACTCCCTAACCCCATGCAATATGGCTTCTTTCGCCCATGATTCCACCAAAACATGTATCTCAGACCTACAGTGATCTCTGTGTTCCTAAAAGCCTTCTCAGAAACTTCTGACACTATTCCCCACCCCTTTCTCATGAAACTCTCCATCTTTATCCCCTATAGATTCTATTTACACACCCCTGCGTGTCTTTCTTCCATTCTCTCTAGCTTTTCTGTCTGTCTCCTTCATAGCTCCATCCAATGAGTTGGTTCCAGAAAAACTTCAGTTCTCATTAAATTCTTTCCTCCTAAACAATCACATCCATTCCTTCAATTCAGTCACATCTCGATGCAAATGATGCCTCTGTATGTTTCCCTAGGTCTGACCCTTCCTCTGAGATCTAGAGGAACATTTCCACTTACTTATTTGACATTTTTGATATCTCAAAAACACCTTCAACTCATCCTTCCTATATAAGACTTGCAATCTTTATCCTAATCCAATTCTTTCCCATGGCGTCTGTCTTTCTGAATGGCACTACATCCATCCTGTGACACATCTTTGAACCCTGAAAGTTACTCTTAACAATGATCTTACTCCCCATCACAACCTATTCATTATACAATGCTGTTCGTTTTTTTCTTAGGTTTCCCTTTTTTATTTATTCATTTGCTAAAGATGATTGACCCTGAGGTAACATCTGTTGCATTCTTCCTCTTTTGTTTCTCCCTAAAGCCTCAGTACATAGTTGTATATCCTAGTCATAAGTCCCCCTAGTTCACCTATGTAGGATGTCACCACAGCTTGGCTTGATGAGCGGTGTGTAGGGCCACCCCCAAGATCTGAATCGGTGAAACCCAGGCTGCTGAAGCAGAGTGTGCCAACTTAACTTCTATGCCACTGGGCCAGCCCCAATCCTGTTGTTGTTTGCTTCTCAGTATTCCCCGTATTTCCAGCTGGCTCAATCTCCATCACCAAATCCTTGCCATCTTTACTTGGCTGAACAACTGCACTATCCTCCCAACTGACCTGCCTTTTCTCCTCTTGTCACCGTCCAATGCATCCTGTACACAGAAGCCTGAAGGAGCTTTTCAAGCACAAATAGAATCGTGTCACTCCTTTGTTAAATCCATTTCATGTAGGACGAAACCCCAAATCCATAATCAATGAGAATTTGCTTGGGTTGTCTCCTGCTTACCTCTCCATCTTCATCTGCTGCATACTCACCATTGTTCCAGCCACATGAGATTTCTTTCAATTTTTTAAATTCACCATGCCTCCTTGGAACAAAGGCTTTGTACATGTTCCTTCTTCTTGAAACACTCTTATGTCTTCCTTGACTCAAAACTATATAGGCCTTCAGATCTCAGCTCATGTGTCAATTCCTCCAAGAAGCCTTCTCCGCCTGCTCAGAATAGGTCAGATTCTCTGGTTTTTCACTCTGATAACCACTGTGCCTTTCCCGCAGAGCATCTGTCAGAGTCATTTCATTCTGGTTTTTCACTATCTGGTTAATGTCTGTCTTCCCTCTAGATCTGAGCTGCAGCAGGCACCATGCTGCTTTTCCTTCCTATTGCATCCTCAGCATTTCACATAGGGCCACGCCTCTAGAAATGCTCAACGCATAATTGCTGCATGACTGATCACATTAACGAACGAACAAACTGCAGCTGCAGAAGAGGCAGGAACTGTCTTGTTTTCAATCTCTCTCCACGTCTAACACTTCCAAGTGCTCAATAGTTACTTACTGAACAAATGAACGAATGAATGAATGAACTTCCTGATCATGATGGAGGTAAAATATTAGAATAAATTATTGATCAGTTTAAGGTGCCTCTTTCTCTTGGGAATTTCAAGATAATTCTTTGTCTTAGTTATTGTTTTATTATTAACCATCATGACTACCTGTTAACACCCTAATATTTCTTTATGATCCAAGAGCTTGGTGTAAATCTTAGTTCCCAGACTGAAACAGGTCTGGAATGAAATTGCAGCTCTACCGAGTACTTGCCCTGTGAACTTCGTCAAATTGACAATCATTTTACATTCTCAATTGCCCCCTTCATCTCCCATGTACAAATGAGACAGTTTTCTGAGTCTCGCCCAATCAGAACTAATTAATTGCTTCCATTTGAGGCTTTCAAGTGAATCGTGCTTTGGTGGGAGGGGGATGACCATCCCCCCACAGTAAATGTTGCTTCATCCAAGGATGCACAATGTAACTGAGCAGGAGCGAATGCAGCATCCCTCAGTACAGCTGATGTTGAACACGTAAGGGAGGGTCCCACGGATCTGAGAGGCTCAATTCTCGCTGTTCCACAGGCCTGTCCCACTCAGGGCTTGCACTCATTCAGGAAGAACATAGCACTAATCCACACCTTTCTGTTTAGGGGGATGCTAACAGTATCTGTCCCTCATGTTCTTGAATCAGCTCAGCCTCAGCGAGGCCGTATCCTCATCCCTGGGAGCTAGTTCCCAGAAGTCCCTTAACCAAATCAGAGCTGCCCTCACTCCAGAATCCCAGAAAACTGATTCTTCCACATCTATACTTTGCATGTATTTATTCTCTCTTGCTGTTGGACCAAATTACCACAGACTTACTGCTGAACCCAACACACATTTATCTCACTGCTCTAGAAGTAGAAAGTCCCAAATTGGTCTTAGGGACCAAAATCAAGGTGTCATCAGAGCTGCGTTCCTTCTGGAGATTCTAGGGGAATATCCGTTTCCTCACCTTTTCCAGCTTCTAGAGGCTGCCTGCATTTCTTGGCTAGGGGCCCCTTGATCCACTCCATCATCACAGCCTGCAGTGTAGCATCTTCAGTCTCTCTGTCTCTCCCTCTCTGTTTCTGTCACTTGGTCCCCTTCCCCCGTTTGACTCTGCTGCCTCCTCCTTTCCCTTATAAAAACCCTAGGCATTACATTGGCTCACCTGGATAACCTTCCCATCTCAAGATTCTTAGTTTAATTATATCAGCAAAATCTGTTTTTTCATGTAAAGTAACATACTTACAAATCCAGAG
>NW_025793556.1:0-9235 GCF_021613505.1 Equus quagga | reverse complement strand
CACTTTCTGTGAGAGAAATGCAGCAATGGCATCAGATAGCTAATGAAACCTTCTAAAATTCGAGTAATCTCATCACATATATCTACTATCTATGAGTAAAGAACCAAGAAGATTCATTGCCTAATGTAATTTTACCTTCTATGATCTCCTAAAATGTAGTGTCTCTGCTGTGTAAAGATGTAAAGGCATCTCCCTCTCGTTTGGCATCCCTTCCATGGCTTCCTGAAGTTTCATCCAAGGAAAACAAAATATTTTCTCTTGTTCTCAGGTCTGAGTAATTTCCTGAAGTACAGTATTTACAAAGTTTTTGAGTAAAGATAAGCAGGTGAAGTCGCCCACCTAAATTTCAGAAATTTTGCTTAGCTTCCTGTGCACGTAGGAACAAATAACTCACACTGGGGGTGGAAAGAAGAAGGGCGTGAAAGGAATTTAATGCCTTTTCCTTTCTATCTTAGGTGAATAACTGTAGGTAATCCTTCCCACATTTCACTCATTTCTCAGCTGCCGTCTTATGTGACTCCAGGCATAGAGCAACGTTTCACAAACCCTGAAGCAGAGGGAACAGAAAACACATTTGAAACAGATGGATAATTTTTTGGAGCAGATTTAATTGCTGTTATCTTCTGTAACTTGGGGGTTAGGAAATGTAGGGAGATGGGATTTCTGAGAAAGACCAGGGTCCAGCAGAAGGCAATCTGATATGGCCTTTTGGTCTTGCCTTGACGAATCCGTCTGGCATAGAAATTTGTGATTACTTCTGAAATTTCTTATTTTTTTTTTCCAAAGCAAACTTTTAAGCTCTCTTTCTATGGTTTTATATATCATGTCTAAAGCATTTTCTTTCCAGGTGAATTGAAAGATCTTTTGAACTATATCCTCTTCTCCCATGGGAAATCAGAACTGTTATTCTTTGAGCCACTAGGAGAGGAGAAGGATGACTTTGTGGTGTGTGTTTCAAGAAAGCCATCGTGTCAGCAATGTGGAAGAAGTCGTGGTGGACATGCTCACGCTCGATTCCTGTGAAATCTGGAACTTTTCTGTGCCCCACAGTATGTTCAGAAAGCACTCCACACAGAAAAGGCCAGTTGAGGGCCAGTTCTTTGGTCTCTTTGGGTTAAGCCCTTTTCTGAAACCTCTTCTTCCTACAAATGCTCTTCCACATGCTAAAATTCTATGAGCAGGAACACCAGCCTGAATGAATTTTCAAACCAACAACAGCCAAAAGATCAGGAATGTTCACACCATAGTCTGGATTTTCAAATTTCTTTGTTCTGTTTTCTATAGGTTTAATTATTCAGTCATTCAAAAATATTGATTACTCACTGTGTGCAAGGCAGAGATCAGGAGAGAACAGGCCCTCCTTCATGGACTTGACTCAGAGGCTGAAAGATTCCTATAAACCAAGTCCTACAGCTGGACAATTGAAGTATGAACTATTTCACAGACTCCATCTCCTTTCCTCCTCACATGGAGCTACATTGAAAGCTCAGATCATCATCTGTATGTTTTAGGCTTTGTGGGCCAGTGTAATAGTCAGGGTTCTCCAGAGAAATAGAACCAATAGGATACACAGACACACACACACACACACACACAAATATGAAATATGAAGAGACTTGTTATGAGGTATTGACTCACATCATAATGGAGGCTGAGAAGTCCCACAGTCTGCCACCTGTCATCTGGGAACCCAGGAAAGCCGGTGGTGTAGTTTGAAGGCCTAACAGCCAGGGAGCCGTAGATTAATATCAGGGCCTGAAAGCCTGAGAGCCAGGAGCACCGAGGGCAGGAGACTGATGCCCCAGCTCCAGCACTCAGCCTGAGTCAATTCAACTTTCTCCATCTTTTATTCTATGCAGACCCTCAGTGGATCAGGTGATGCCCATCCTCACGGGACAGGGCCATCTGCTTCACACAGTCCACCAACTCAAATGCTAATCTCCTCTGGAAACACCTCACAGATACACCCTGAAATCACGCCTCACCAGCCATCTGGGCGTCCTGTGCCCCAGTCAGGAGGACACAAAAATTAACCATCACAGCCAGATAGCTACAGCAACAACTCAACCCTGCCATTGTAGCATGAAAATGGCTATAGACACTCAAAATTGAATGCTTATGGCCATGTCTTCATAAATCTTTATCTATGGAGATATTAAGGGTCTTCTGGGGAGCTCCTCATCTGACACCAATTTATTCATTCACTCTTCAAATATTCGGTGAGCACTTACTCTTTGGAAAGACATCATGCTAAACTGAAAGAAACTAAAGTTAACAAGATAGACATCATCTCATTCTCTAGGAATAGTGAGGACCTGTGAATTGGTCAGCTCAGGCTGTCATAAAAAAACCACAGACTGGACAGCTTAACCAACAGAAATTACTTTCTCACAAGTCTGGAGACTGGGAAGGCCAAGAGCGAGGTTTGACAGGGTGGGTTCTGGTGAGAGCTCTCTTCCTGGCTTGCAGATGGCCACCTTCTCGCTGTGTCCTCTCATGGCCTTTTCTTGCAGCTTGAGCATGGGCAGACAGAGAAACGAAACTCTTTGATGTCTTTTCTTTCAAGGGCACTAATCCTTCTATGAGGGGCCTGCTCTCATCTAAGCCTAATTATCTCCCAAAGACCCACCAGCAAACACCATCACATCAGGGGTTAGGGCTTCAACACATGAATTCACAGGGCAGCGCAAACATTCAGTCCACAACGGTCTGTAAGATGGAAAACCAGGAGAAAGAGAAAATGCAGTATAGGAGATACTGTGGTCTAGGGACACACAGCCCTGTGGGGACACGGCAGAAGTGGAACCAGCCATGGTTGGAGAGGGCAGATGGGAGAGAGCTCTCGGTCAACTGAGGGCAGCATTCCGAGATGTTTACAGCGTGGGAGGCAGATCTCAGCATTTGCCCTCATATCTTCACCTTTAAAAATCTATCAAATATATTATCCTTATTTATAATGGGAATAACAACAATAATTTCCTCATGGGTCATTTTTTAATGTTAACTGAGAAAGTAAAGATTAAGCTCTGGTAGGAAACCCAAAGACAGACAAGAATTAACCAGGACGAGTGAGCTTGGGGGTTCCCCAGCTCATTTATCCAGAACTCCGTCACTGAGTTAGAAACAGCCATGAGACAGGCTCTGAAGTGAGGTTCTACCTCTCATGACAGGCCTCCAGTACATGACCACGCCCATCAAAGAGAGCAGGTACGAAGGTTGAAGAGGTCTCTCCGTTAAGCTCTCCACTTTGGGGGTCTGCTGTGACAGCTCCCCTCACTGGCTGCCCCCTTTCCTGGTTCTGATGGTCACCGTGTAGATGAGGAAACAGGGACTCATTGAGGATTTAGCCCCATGGTGGAGAACATAGAATCCAGACACAAGAAAGTATATAACCAGAAGCTGTCGGATGCCAGCAGTTAAGGAGCCCATGTTCACGGAACTGGAAGTGTCTAAGTCAGGGACCACAAAACTACAAATAGCAGGATCTGCAGACGTGGAGTCCTCAAATCTCAGAGATACCAAGAGGCTGGGCACTTGGGTCCTAAGATTGTGCATCCGAGAGTGAGGATCCCGGATGTGGAAGTTCCTCAGGGTAGGAGGGGTGGCCTAAGAAGCGAAATGGAAGGAGGGGTATTGGGGAAGGAGTGGACAAAAGGAGTGAGTGGAGGGGCATTGGGGCTGCTCGGGACTGCAGTAACCTGGGAGGGACCCAGCTAGACCACTCAGTCTTCCTCTGGAGCATTCTTGGGTGGGAGTTTGAAAGACTGATAGTGAGATGAGGACAGGGCCCTGGGAATAAGTGGGTGGGAAATTGTGCGAATAAGGATGGGAAGGTTGGGGAGAAGGTGAGGGGACCTGATTGTAACTGGGTTGTGTTGGAAGAGACTGGTATTGGGGGTTGAGGAGAAAGTGGGGGCAATGGGGAGCTGGAGAGAGACTGCATGCGGGGTAACTGCAGGCACAGAGAGGGTCAGGGGAGGATGGGAGACACCAGGAGGGGCAGAGGATGCAGGGAGATGTGCAGGAATGGGGAGCTCAGAGGGCTTGGGGCTGCGGGACGGGGGCTGCGTAGGTCTGAGGCGGTACAGCAACTGGAGGAACAGGAGGGGAGGGGGTGATAAATTGGGGAGGTCTGGGGGCCTGAGGGAAATGAGGAAAGCTGCCTGGACTGGTAGAACTCAGGATACGCTGAAGATTACGGACCCAGCAATCCGGGATGGACAGAGGTCCTATGGTTCTCAGGTGATTGGGACCACTGAGTACAAACAGGGTGGGTGACAGGGACAACTATGGGAAACTGGAATGCGTGGTTGACAAAGAAGGGAGTGAAGTATGAGGGTCCCAGAAGAATGAAAAGGAGTGAGGATTTAGAGAGGAATTAGAGTAACTTTGATATGAGGTTGAGCATGGGAGGGAGACAGGAAGGCTTGAGGGGTCTGGCTACCTGATAGGGCTCAGGGGGCCAGGTGAGGGGCAGAGAGGCTGCTGCTGGAGTGCGGATGAGGGAGAGCACGGAGAGAATGGGCAGGCTGGGCCAGCGAGACCAGGGAGAGAAGCAGCTGATGGGAATTTGAAGGAATCAGAGTGTGCCCAATGCTCTTTGGCTGCTGGGGGCAGGGGGGTTTCCGGGCTTCACGGAGGTGACTGAACTAGGGATCTTGGAACGGGAGAGAAAATGGGACAATTAGGGGACGGGCAAGGGGTTTGGATAGCGTGGGGGTGGCAGACATAGTTGGACTAGGGAGATAAAGGTAGGAGAATACAGTGGTGGTTGCAGGACAGAGCGGGGAGGGAGGTGGAGAAAAGGACTGAGAAGTGGTGAGAAGAGGGGGGAGCCTGGAGGGGCGAGGTGAAGAGACCAGTCTCAGGAGTTTCTCCAAGAGAAGAGGAGGAAGGAGCAGCTGTGCCCACACCTCTCTCTCTGCCCCCTCATCCATGGGCAGATGTGCCGTGTAACGCCTTCAAGCAACTGTTGTTGGGATGATGAATCCAGCACTGACTCCTTCTTTGGAGAGAACACAGGATGGTTTTCTGATTTCAAAAGCAATGCAGGAAAAACAGAGAACATTGGAAATGTTTGAATAGCACAAAGACAAACTACATGCCAGGAATCTCACAGTGAAAATATCATGGTTGACTTGATGTGCATGTTTCTCTCTGTCTCTCGCTCTCGTCCTTTGACTTCCTGTCACCCCCACTGAAGTGGGTAACACCCGCTGGGGCACACTTGGTTCTCATCCCCTCCAGGTTGTTCTGGGGCCAAAGAGCCTGGCTTGGCGCTGGTCCAGGAGGCTTCTGCTCATGCCGACTACCACTCACTCAGAAGCCACCACTGGGAGGGTGGAACCCTATGAGTGAGGTCAGTGTTCGCCAGCTCCAGGCACTCCTCTGACGGCATCATGATTTCTGCTACACATGATGTCCTCTGTCAGTTACATTATCTTTACCCTGACTCTCAGGTTTTTTCACTTAGCATCATCCTAAGCAATCACCGACTTTCTTCTTCAATCCTTTAAATAAGTCCAAGTTTATAAATATTGAAAAAAGTTCCATCTATATATCAACTAACATCTCAAGGATTATATCTTGGACAGAAGATTTTAAGGGTGCTCGTTTCTTTCATAGCACTTGCCTCCGTTTGTGCTGAGCTCCACTCCTTTGTGCAATTGCTAACTCACACATGTCTCTCTCACCACATTTCTGCTCTAAGGTGTTAGAACAGTGTGTGTTTTGCCTTCCCATTGGGTATCGAAGGCCAAGCACATAGCACAGGGCCAGACTCATGGGAAGGGATCTATCACTGTTTGCTAAGTGACAAAATGGATTATTTACACATCAAACAACTCTGTAAGCAAAGTAGCTTTTACACCCACTTTAGGGTGAAGAAAGTGAGGCTTAAGGATGGGCACTAGTTTGTCCATGTTCATGCAGCCAGCAAGTAGCTGAGCCAGGATGTGACCCCATTGTAGAGAGACTGCAGATAAACACAAATGCTCAAAAATGCTGCTACCCAGAGATAATGCCTGAAAGGGGGTTGACAGGAAATGAACTTGGACAGTCTGTGTGGAGAGGTACTGGAAGCAATCTGCATGTTGGGAAAGGAGGAGTTTGGGGTTTATGCCATCTGCCTTACAAAGCGATCTGGAGCTTTCAGACAAGAAAATGATTTATCCTTCTGAGGATTGTTGTCTTTACGGAGAGAGACGAGTAAAATAAAGAGACTGGAAAATGGTAAAATGTGTTTCTGTCCCCACACCCAGAGATGACGCCATCCTCTAGGGTGAGAATCAGAAAAGTCAGGGTTTGAGCGTGACCAGCCATAGGCAGAACTAATTAGCCACCTACATGGCTTTCTTTCTTTCTTTTTAATAAATTAAGATTTAATGTTTTTACTCATCACTGCACATGATTTATATAAAACATTTCTTGTTGTAAATCATTTAAACACCCCAGAAATCTACAAATTGAAAGTTTCTCCTCACATGCCGTTTCTGACCCATCTCTCCCTCCAGACACACCCAGTCATTCTTTCTACAGGCCTGTCCTGTTTGCAGTTTATGTCTGTCCTTCCAGTCATGTTTCTCTACATATTTGTAAATCTCCGTGCATGCTATAGAAATGGGTTCATACTGCGTGTAGGATGGGGAATTCCCTAGTATGGCTGTACCATGTTTACCTCTTTCCTATCAATGCACATTTGGGTTGCATCCCAGCCGTGAACATTCTGAATATAGAAGCTGCAAATCTGACATTTTGATGGACCTTTGGGTCAGGGACTAATGTTCAGGATGTGGTGCTCATAATAGAAGGGGATGAGGCCTGTCTCTGAGATCCTGCACCTGCTACACCAGAGGTCAGCAAGCCTTCTGTAAGGGCCCAGACAGGAAATATTCTCAGCTTTGTGAGCCATGCAGTCTCTGTCACAATGTCAACTCTGTGGTTGTAGCAAAAAAGCAGCCACGGACAGTAGACAAACAGCTGGGCGTGGCTGGGTGCCAGTAAAACTTTATTGACAAACATAGGCAGCCAGTCCATGAGCTGTAGTCAGTTGAGGAAAAGAATAATCTTTTTGATAAATGATGATAGGACAGCTGGATATCCATATGCACAAGAATGTGGACCTCATGCCTTATTAAAAATTTCACACCATTTAGAAAAATTAATTCCAGATGGATCATATAGCTGAGTGTAATGACTAAGATGATAAAGGTCTTGGAAGAAAACATATGTGTAAATCGTTGTGACCTTGGCTAGGCAATTCTTTTTTAGAGATGACACCCAATTAATCACGCCTTTCTGTCAGGAAATGCTGACGGTGCCTGGCCCTCCCCATTTTGACTCAGCTCGGCCTCAGCAAGGCCTTACCCTCATCCCCAGGAATATAAGCTTGGAGATGTCCCTTGCTTCCCCAGCTTTGCACAGAATCAATGGCCTCTATTCTAGACAAAGAATGCTTTGGGTCAGTCCATGGAGAAGGTGAGGATGGGAACACTACTGGGCGGACCTGGGCAGAAAAGTACCTCGCACTTCACATTATAGATGACCATTTGTTTTGTTCTTCCACTAGAGGGTAAGAGCTGAGAAAACATAAATCTTCTGTTTGTTGTTTTTAGTTCCCAAGGCCCAGCACAGAGCCAGGTGCACA
The DNA here is from genome assembly GCF_021613505.1 of Equus quagga. NCBI lineage: Eukaryota > Metazoa > Chordata > Mammalia > Perissodactyla > Equidae > Equus > Equus quagga. The sequence goes on along the minus strand of NW_025793556.1, from coordinate 1,590 downwards.
GAATGTCCTCCGCACTGTTGGTTGAATGAAACTAGGGATCTTCATGAAACATCATGATCTTTTTGAAACCCACATTATGAAGTCACTACCATATTCAGTTCAAGTTCAAATACCATTCTGGACCCAAAGAGGATTTCTCTTTAGGGGCTCATGGACAGTAAGATCCAAGATGGTCACTATTCAGTCAGAAGCATCCATGGAGTGGAGATGAAAATGCTCTTGGTTTTCTTGCTCCAGGTGCATCAGGAGCCTCACTTTTACTCCTCTCCAGGATTCTGAAATTTAAAGCACAGCTCAGCTCTTCATCTTGGGATGCACGTGGTGTCTGGGAATCCTGCAGGTGGGACCAGCTGCCCACATCATGGCCTACCTCTTCACCATCATCAGCCTGCAGGGCGTCTTCATTTTCCTGGTGCACTGCCTCCTCAGCCAGGAGGTACCACTGTGTGACACCCACTCAGGACTCTTCCCATCTTACTCCTCCCAGTGAGCTAACCCAGAGTCTGCTTTGCCTCTGCAGGTCCAGGAGCAGTACAGGAAATGGTTCGCAAGGGTCAGGAAAACCAAAACTGAGTCTGAGAAGTACACACTCTCCAGCAGGGCCGTGTCTGATGCCTCCAAACACAGTGTGGTAAGGGCATGCATAGCTCCCAGAGCACTTCACTAACAGATCTGCTTGAGCAGCACATGCCTACCACACTGGGCAACCTGGGTATATAGGAGGTGATGCCCCAGAATGACTCACACTTAGTTTACTCCTGTACTCATTCAGGCACTTCCCTGTCATGAGAGGCGTTCTTCCTGTACTTGTGTCTACTGTCTTTCTATGCTCATCTTTACGCTTGCCCATGGAGGTCCCATTCCCCACATGTGTGGAGCACCTGTTTGGTGTCACATGGTCCATGTGCTTTTTAATTTTCCTTGGTGAGAAGATAGAAAACACTTACTCACAATCAAAGATGCTATAGTAAGCTCCATAAGCAGGAACTAATGCTCTGAAGCAGTGATGCACGAGGCACTCAGAGTCACAGCAGCATCCTTTATCCCAAGTCATTCCATGCCACCCTCTATATAAAATATAAATACATGGTATATACAGTCATAAGGGGAAAGTGAAATAAGCATTAACTTGGATTTGAGACTTTCCTTAAAAGTCTGCAATCGTACCTGGTATTTTCAAAACACACAGACAACGCAAAACCAGGGAGGAGAATCTCAGAAGCAGACGAGAGATTCCAGCGTGGTGAATCACACCAAGCATTTGTGTTTTCAGTTACAAACCCTCTTCTCACATTTTTGTTCACATGTTCTTCACATCAGCACTTGGAGGTGAGTTTTACTATGCTCCCATATGATGGGTGAAGAAAGTGAGACTCATGGGGTCTGCATAAATTGTGGAAAGATTTGAGCCAATTTGTTCTTTCTCTCAACTTCTATGAGCCCCCACCCTGCCCGGCAAGGCCTCTATATTTCTCTCATCTACCTGCTGGTCCACCCTCTGCAACTGCCCCTTCCTGAATACTCCACTCCTCAAATTTCTCATCTTTCTAACTCTTCCCTCTTCCCAGCACATGTTCCTACCAACTTCTT
>NW_025793555.1:0-10558 GCF_021613505.1 Equus quagga | reverse complement strand
TCCCTCTCCAAGTGGGTCTGTGTCCCTCTGTGATCAGCACAATTTTTTGACCTTTTTCCTCTTCTCCCCCTTTAGGTGACACAAGCCAAACACAGACACTGCCCACCTCTCCCTCCTCACTTTTTTCAGTCTCTTTCTTTCCTTGCTGCTCTGGCCTCGAAGGACTTCCTGGAGTTGCCTGAATCCTTCATCCCATCTTTTCTCTCTGGATCTGCTGTGGGGATTGGGGACAAAATGTTTCTCAACGAGTATATTCTATTAACAAAGAGATTTTGATAAAGTTTGGAGGTTTAATGGAGGTTTGGGTGTGTCAGTTTTTCACTATTAACACCAGTTTAAATGTCTTTCTGGATGAAAAATACACTGAAACTATAAAAGACAAAGAAATTGCATGTATAGAACTGTGAAGGTGGATGTCAAATTATTAGCATTTGTAGATACTATGATTCTATATCTGGGAAAATCAAGAGAATAAACTGACTAACTTATAAACAGTAAGAGAGTTTAGTAAGTTGATGGGTGTAAAACTAAACAAAACATAAAAATTGACTAACATACAGACAATAGCCAATTAAATATAACTTGTGATTTTTTAAAATAACAATAAAAAGAAATGCCTAAGAATTGATAAAAATAATAAGAATAATAAGTTTCCATTTGTTGAGGTATATGGGGAAGCTGTTCTGGTTTAAATCTGATTTGACCTAAAACTGTTTTTCCCAGGGCAGCCTGACTTATGGCCCACCAAAATGCACTGTCCCTCTGCTTCAGACCTTTTCCCCAAGCAAAGATGCACTCTGCAAAGATGAGGATGAGCGTCTCCCTTTCCCTGATGCCAAGTCCACTACTTCTTTGAAGATATGCTTTTCTTCCCAGAGAACCAAGGTCAAGTTGACCTGCTGTCTATGTGCTAAACTGTAGCAGGCATCTCCTTGCGACTTTGGGGAAAACATTGTATTCCTGTTGTGGGGGACTGGCATTGGCTACTCCAAAATATGTCTTTGGCGTGGGGATTATTTGGGGCTGGTTGCTTTGATAAACTGGGATGGGGAGGGAGGCTCTGAGGAGTGGAACTTGCTTGCCCTTTGTTAAGAGACATTTACATTGTAAAGGAGATCTCCATCTGAAAAGACATCTCCCTCTCTATACCTGGAAGAAGGGGAGATGACCTTACCTCTAGAAACTCTTAATCAATGGGGAAGGCAAGGACTTAAATCTGCATTTGTTTATTGTGCTTGTCTGGTAACCTCCTGTAACTGACTCCACCCACCCCCAACATCCTCCTTTGTCTTCAGCTGGATATGATATTTAATGTGGTGGTTTCAGCCATTTTGGTGAGTTGCTCAGCTTGCCTGAGCCTCTCCCATGTATACATTGACAGGTGGAAAGGGCAAGCAATAGGATATATTGGAACACATGAGGAGGCCATTTGGTGTAAACCTAATTCGGCCTGACTTTGCTTTTTTCCAAAACGGCCTGACTGTGGCCCTTGAGCACACACTGTATATCTGCTTTAAACATTTACTATGGCAAGAACAAATGCCCTTAAGATAAAGGTGCAACTTCCCCCCATTGGCATTTCCTTAAGGATAAGCATCATTCCTTAGGCTAGGAACTGATTGCTGCACTCACCTTTGACCATCAGCTCACCTGTGACCACCCAGCTCAAGACAACAGACCTGCCACCCTGTTGTGTTCACCAAGACAGCAGACCTACCTGCTGTTTCCGTCAATCGCTGTGCTGACAGAGCAGTCTCGTGACTATTGTAAAAGGGACATTTCAATCCTATGTGAAACATCCTGTTTGGGGGTATATAACCACTCTGTGCACCCCACTTCCTCGGTGCCCTTTCTTCCTTCGGGAAGAAAGTCCCTGGGCCATGGTCCTCATAAAGCTTTGTTTAATTTTCTCCTGCTATTCTGTCTCATGTGAATTTAATTTGTTCTCCAGCCAGATGAACCCAGAGAGGGTAGAGGAAATGTCTTCCTCCCCTACAGTGTCATGCTTGATGTATACACTTTGTCCTGAAACAGCATACAACCGTGCTATAAACCATGCTTCTCTGGAGTGCCTTCTTCCCTGGTGGAGATAGCACTTCCAGGCTAGTCCTTGGCATTGCCTCCTTAAATATCACTCCATCTTTCGTATCTATAGATTGGTTATTGATTATTTATGTCAACAGAATAAACTTTAAAATTGTGTAAAAAACCCTATATAAAGAAAACTTGAAGAAACTTCTGAAGATATGGAGCAAACAGAACTGTTACATAATGTTTTGTGGAAATGTAGATGGTAGAACCACTTTGGGAAGCTCTGTGGTATCCAGGAAGACAGAACACTGCACATAGTCAGCATCCAGCCATTGTGCCCCAAGGGACACACCAACAGAACGGTGTGCACGTGTCCAACAAGGGTGGTGTCCATCATATTCATTGTGGTGACACTCAGAGGAGCAAAAAACTGGAAACAATGTAAATGCCCAGCAACAATAAGTGTTCTCACCATAAAAAAGAAAGAAAGAAAAGAAAGTTGTAGCTGCGTGAGGTGGTGGATATGTTAATTAGCTTGATTGTGGTAACTAGTTTGAAATCATTGAGTTGTACACCTTAAATATATATAATTTTTATTTGCCAATTATACCTCAATAAAGCTGGAAAATAAAATAGCTTTGTTCAGTTTTTAAAATGAAAAAACCAATACAGTATAGCCCAAATTAACTGGGTTAATTATATAAATTATATAGCCATATCATAAATTATATATATATACAAATTGAGTTATAGTCAAACAAGGGAAAAGTATATAGCAGTGAGAAGGCACAATTTATTGCTATGCATCATAATATGGATAAATCTCAAAACATATGGTAAACCAAAAAAAGCTAGATACAGAAGAAAATATATGGCATGATTCCATTTATATAAGTTACAAGAACAGCTAAAACTCATCTATGCTATTAGAAGTCCAGCTGGAAGTCAGCCCCGGAGGACACAGAGGGGCTTCTGGGATGCTAAGCATGTTCTGTTTCTTCATCTGAGTGCTGGTTACTCAGACGTGTCATTTTGTGACAATTCAGTGAGCTGCAAACTTAGATGAGCCCTGGCCTCTAGGTACATTATACTTCAACAAAAAATTAAAATTGGGGGGAAAAAAGAGAAGAAAGTGGCTAACGGACACACACAAACACATAGACCAAAAAAGTGCAAAGATGTGCAATATACCTGGAAGGAAAAACTCTCTATCATCAAAACGTCAGTAAATTCTTCCTAAGTGTACCAGAGAATTTAACTCAATGTCGATATTTTAGAAAGCCCCTGTCATCTTTCTCTTTTATCTGGAAAGGAAAGTTGGTTCTAAAGTACAGTTGTAAATACACCTGTATGTGCAGCCAGCTTCCAGAAGAACAAAAATAATCTTGTATGGTACAGTCACTAGGAAATGCCCCAAGCTCTACTTTCTACAACTGGGCCCACATGATTTTAAGCCAGGACCCCCTGCCCCAGCTCCCCCTCGGCTTCCTGCTCAACTCAGGGAGGATGGTCAGACCGTGTGCTTTCAGTGGGTGTTGCTGGCTGAGTTCCCCAGGAGGTGGATTCTGAGATGAAAAAGTGCATGTGTGAAGTTTCTTCAGGAGTGCTCTTGGCATCAAAACCTGTGGGAAAGTGAGGGAGGTGGGTTGGACAGAAGGAGACATGGGGCTGCGATGAGTCACAACAAGTCTCAGTCAGCCTCACTAGGAGCTGGGGCTAAGATGGCTCTGGAGAGCTGTCCCAAATTGGGGCAGGACATCAGGTCTTCATACCTCTACATCAATCTTAAGATGTGAGCTGCCCTGGGAATGGGGGATGATCTTGGAGGAGGTGAAGCTCTTCAGCTGAGTAGTCATGAGGGGAGGGCTCGAGGTTGGGGGAGGGGGTCAGCTGTGAGCTGTCAGCCATCGACAGCCCCATCAGCCTGGAGACTGAGGGCTTCCATCCTGAAATGGTGGTGGGGGTGGCTCGCGGTGGCAGACCATAGCGTACACTATAACACGCAAAGTTTGGGCCATTTCACAGGGCCTTCTGGAGCCAACACTATAATCCAGAGCAATGACACAACTTTGGAAATGTTGGTTGCACAGCAGGTACATGGAGGAAAAGGTTTCAGCTAGGCAAAACCAAAGAACCAACTAAATATTTTTGGAAATATTTTGTTTTTCTATTTAAGCACAAAACGTGTCTTCACTGGCTCCATCCAGTCGGAGCTTCCTGTGGTCAGAGGTTTCAGAGGCAGCAAACACCTTTTCTTCAAACTACAGGATGGGCAACAGTTCAGGCAGCTTTCTTGGAGGAACTTGAGATCTTATCAGTTCTGCAGAAGGCGAGACAATGGAGCTTGTGTGAGCCTGTGCTTGTGAGTGTGTGTGTGCATTGGGGGTGAGGGGATAAGAGGGCAGAGCAATAGATAGGGAGCCTCCACGGGAGTGGAGGGGTTGTAGGTGGGAAGCTAAGATTTATTAATGTGGTGTCTATACCTCTCATTTTTCACAGGACAGGCATTTTTTATGCTTACAAAAGTTTTATGTGGATAAGAATTCTTTATGATATAATGTTAGGTGTAAAATTGTTAATATATTGCCATCGGAGAAACAAGACACATAAAACGAAGGAAGTATGTTAATATTTAAATAGCCTCTAATTTTGAATAGTGGAAGTATATATAATTTTTATTCTCTTCGCAAACTATTCTCTATTGTACTGAGTTTTCAACAATTGTGCACATATTTTAAAGATAAACATTTATCACAAAATGTAGAGAAAAGGTTAGAGTGTTTTTAGAAAATTAAAAATGCACAAGGTTGTCACTCTGGAGCAAGGGTGCACAAACTACCACCCATGGCCCGCTGCCTGATTTTGTAAATAAAGTTTTATTGTAACACAGCTACCGTGTCCATTCCTTTACCTGTGATCTATGGCTGCTTTTGCATTCCAATGCCAGAGCTGAGTGGTTGTGACTGTAAGTCTAAAACATTTACTGCTGGCCCTTTCAAATTTGCCCACCCCTGTCCATGAGTCATAAATGCCAGTCTAATGAATGAATTTATATCCTGTGATATCAGTTAACTTTTCTTGAAAATATGTCCAATTTCACATGCAGATTCTGGAAGCAAACGCTTTAACTCAAAAGCAGTGGGACAGGGGCTGGCCCCGTGGCCGAGCGGTTAAGTTCGCGCGCTCCGCTGCAGGTGGCCCAGTGTTTCATTGGTTCGAATCCTGGGCGCGGACATGACACTGCTCATCAAACCACGCTGAGGCAGCGTCCCACATGCCACAACTAGATGGACACACAACGAAGAATATACAACTATGTACTGGGGGCTTTGGGGAGAAAAAGGAAAAAATAAAATCTTTAAAAAAAAAAAAGCAGTGGGACAGGCTGGAGATAATCCCCAATTTGTAACATGTACACAGTTACATTCAAAGGCAGACCTTGGTACTTGGTCAGCCTATTCTTTTATTCATGAAAGATCTTTCTAAGACTAAGAACTTATAAAAAACACTAAATCAGTGAAATTAATGACAGAATTCTCTTTTAGATATTATTCAATGAAAAAAAATGTGAACATTTTCAATCTCTTCTCTCCAAACTCTTACTTTTTGTTACGTATTATTTTTACACTTTCCAGATATAGAATGTTAACACTCTGCCATGAAACCACCATTCCTACTGTTTCCACGCTGCTTATGGAAAATTGTGAAACCAGCCTGATGTTTTCCCCTCGCCCGTCATTTACATTTTTTCTTGGATAATCTAAGAATTCTTCCCTCGTGCTTGGAACAAGACATATTACCCAAAAGGGAATTTAGTATTTAATATTGTGTGGCAAGTTTCCATGGAATAGAGGGTGGTCGTTTGTTCTAAAGAGTAAGATTTTGTTTTTGTTTTTGTTTTCCCATTTCAGGGAAATTCTCCTTGACCGAGTTCTACTTCTTGGGTTGCGTTTACTGATCTGTTTACTGCAGCAACACCAATAATGTTTGAGTTGGGTTCTTTGTCAGTCCTCCTCCTCTTTCGGCTTTCTTCTAACTGCTGTAACCTTCTGGTCTTTTAGATTTGCATTTGTTGTGTTTGTTAGCAAGCTTTCCCATTAATCGACATTTACTTTTCAGTTATATCTTTTTCATCCTTTTCTTTCTAATTCAATTACTGCTCCGGTAGTGATAACGCTTTTTGCCTTCAATTTGTTTCTTAGACTCTGCATTTTCTTCTTGTTCTTTGTTCTACCATCTCCTCTGTGAAGTTGAGGCTGTTTTTGCTTTTGGGGGGATTTGTGTTCTTGTTGTAGTGTTATCTGGTGTAAAGAACTCTGGGGAATGTTCCCTACTCTGGGGACATTCTCCTGTGGGTTGGGTTCCATTGTCTGTATTCATGTATACGTGTACATATGAATAGAGATGCTGTGCAATATGTTTGCACATACACAATTTGCTACCTTTTTCCCTTTTCATTTTCAGGGGGGTGGTTTTCCTTTTGATGTGCTAGGGTTTTTTTCATCTTGCTTACTTTCTTTTTTCTTATACAGTATTGTGATCTGTTTGCCTTTCTGCCCTATGGCCCTATGGCTGTGGTTATAACTACTACATCAATCGTGTTTTTTAAAAAAATTTTATTTTATTGTGGTAAGAACAATTAAGATGAGGTCTACCCATAAAACCGTTTGGAGGTGCCTCAAAAAATTAAAAATAGAAGTACTGTCTGATTCAGCAATCCCAGCTGAGACCAGGATCATGAAGAGACATTAGCGCTCTGTGTCCATCGAAGCACTGTGCACACTAGCTGGGATGTGGGGACCTGAATGTCCATCAGCAGATGAATGGATCAAGAAAGTGCGGTACCTGCATACAACAGAATATTATTCAGCCTTAAAAAAAGAAGGAAATTCTGTGATGTGCTACAATGCGGATGATCCTTGAGGATATCATGCTAATAGAAGTAAGCTAGTCACAGACAAACACTGTATGATTCCACTTATGTATAAAATACTCAAATTCATAGAATCAATGAGTGAGATGGAGGTCGCCAGAGCCTGGAGGAGGGAGAAATGAGTTACTAAGCAACAGGCGGCACAAAGTTTCAGTTACGCAAGATGAAGAATCTCTAGGGATCTGCTGTAGAATATTGTGCCTATCGTCAACAATAATTTATTGGGCGGTTAAAAACCCGTTAGCAGGGGCGAACCTTTTATTAATAGTGCATCTTCTATAGTGTTTTATTAATAGTGTCTGTTGTGATAGTGTCACCTGAAAACCTATCATTTTCCTTTATAGAAAATTGGTGTCCCTGAGGCAGATCTTTTGGATAGAAGGCAATTTAGAGACCACACAATCGAAACCTATTCTAACTCCCTTCAATCACTGGAAAAGAATCAAATTCCAGAGAATTGGTGACTCTCCAAGGGTCCTAGAGGTTGACAAGAAAAGACTAGAACCTGGCCTACTGACTCCTTGTCTAGATCCATTCCAACACTTGACAGGAAGGAGGCAGGGTACCCCGAAGTCTAAGACACGGGGTGCAGGAGGGGATGCTATAAGGAGGGATTAGCTATTCTGCGGAAACAGCATAACCTGCAAGTCCGGCTGAATCTCTAAGGTGCAGTGTGGCTCTAAGTCACTCAGTTACGTTCTGGTCCATGATTTTCTAACATTTCACTGGCATTTTATAGCACTACATTTTATTGAGCCACTGCTAACTCTAGGCGACGTAAGAGACCTTAATAGAAATCGTTCTATGAAAGCCTCATGACAACCCTGCAAGACTAGTTTATTGCCCCTTTTCAAGCAGAGGGAACTGACTCTCAAGGAGCTTAAGGACTTTTCTAGAGGCAGCGGATCCAGGCTCAGCATTGGGTATTTTCCTTCCTCCAGGTCAGTTAGGCTCTGATAAAACCCCAGCAGGTTAGGCTCCGCTTGACTAGTGTCTCTGAGGGCAGGTCTTGTTGAGAAGAACAGAGAGCTCTAGCGCATTTCAAAATAGTTCCTTTCCTCCTTCCCCTGCCAGAAGCACCAGGGGAATTTTCTCTGAGATTTACTGTGAGAGCCCGGTCAAACTGCTAGTAGAAAAACTCACCTAAGTGCGGGGACCTCCCTGTGAGTGGGTCCCCCTGGAGTTAACTCTCAGCGTCCTCCACACTGAGCCTCGAGCAATTTGAACGGCACTTGGTGGATTATACTAATAATTTTCCTCTTATGGGTCCTCCCCCCGCACTCTAGTTTTCTAGAGTAAATCTCTAGATTTGGTCATGAATGTGTCATTTTTAAAATGTTATTGGATTCCATTTTGCTAATATTTTATTAGGATTTTGTATTGATATTTATAAGTGAGATTCATCGATAGTTTTCTTTTTTGGTACAATCTTGTGAGCTTTGCAGCTCAAAGTTACATTCACTTCTTAGAAAGAATTTTAAAGTTTACCTTCTTTCCCTATGTTCTGGGATAATTTAAGTAGCCCGGGGATTCTCTGATTGCTGAGCGTTTAGTAGAACTCTCCTGTGAAGCCATCCGGGACTGCAGCCGTTTTGTGGGAGCTCTTCAACTGCTTTCTCTATTTCTTCCATGGACATTGGTCTATTTCCATTTTGCTTCTTGACTGGAGTCTATGTTGATAAGTTGTATTTACCTAGAATAGATATCTGTAACTTAAAATTTAGACGTTAGCTGATCTATTTTCTCACCCAATGCAGGATTATCTTCTAAAATACTGAGCCAGACGACCATCAAACTCACTTCAAATACTTTGTTACTACAGATCATAAGGGATCCATTATTGATTCTAAATATTAGAGTATTTTTTACATAATGACAAAAAATTTATCTTCCTTTTTCTGTGCAGCTTCAGAAAATAAGACTAACTCTGCTCTGTGTAGCACATACAAATTTAAAGACAGTCTCCCCCTCTCTCACTGATTGGTTTTTGCGTCCACGGTTGAGAGTCCCCATGATGGGTCAGCTATAAATGACGGTGTAGCTGCTCTGCCTCCTCCTTCACAGCCGCAGACACCTTTCTACATGTGCCCAGATTGCAAATGCTTTTTAGTTAGCACTCTTTCAGAGGATGGAATGCTAAGCTTCCATCAGGATTCCTCAGACTTTTTAATTAATTTTTTATTGAGGTAACATTGGTTTATAACAGTGTATAAATTTCAGGTGTGCATCATTGTATTCGACTTCTGTGTAGACCACATCATGTTCACCATGAAAGGTCTGCTTGTCGTCCCTCACCAACCTCAGATTTGATATTTAAAAAAAACAAACTTAGACGTGTTCTAGAACAAAATAAATATTGTGAAAATGGGAAAAATAGTAAAAACCAGATTTTAAAATTGTAAACTCTGCTTTCAACACAGCAGCACAAAAGAGGAGTGCCCCGGATGCCAGAAGAATAAGTGTTTTTGTTGTCATTCATTTCTAAATATAGTTTTATGCATTAATTGCAAACTGCTCCGATTTCTAATAAAATATGAATTCCCTCTACTCCATTTTCAGATATATCTTTAAAATTTCAGTGAAAAGTTCACAAATTAGCAGAAGAAATACTGGTGGTTTAAGGGTGTAAGCAGGGTGTGAAGGGGCTGGGGGAGCCCAGGTTCGGGGGTGCTGGTTCCTTTCCACAGGACCCTGACTTGGACTTCACAGGTGCCTTAACCCTGGTGTCCTCCCCGAGGTCTTTCCCGGTAAGAGCGGGGGCAGGGAGGTGTGCTGGAAGCGGGGAGAGAGGGGGATTCCAGTCTGAGATTCTCAGGGCCACCAGCAGGCCCATACTACCTGAAGAGCTGTCAGCTACCTTTTCACCTGCTCATTCCCTGAAATACAGCCCAGCTACCTGGCTTCCTCCTCTACCCGCCCTTAGCCTTCGATTTCTGTTCCCTTCAGTCTTAGCCCTTAAACATATTGCTGCTTTATTTTATCCTCTCTTTATGTCATGTGGACAAGACTCATCCTCCCAACTAGACTGAGATCTTCTCTTACAAACATGGTAGCACAGAGCTGAACACATAGAAGATGCTCCACAAAGAGCTGTATGATGAAATGAGATCAAATGGAATAAATGGAAAAGGGAGGGAAGGATGGGATAGACAGGACCAATCCTGTCTGTGAGAAATTAAAGTGGGACTTTATGCTGACTACTGCCAGGAGCAACATGCTTGTGAGGTCTGTTTTGTGTTGGACACCATGGCCTCAGTGTCCTCTATGAGATACATACTGGTGGACAAAGGTGATCCACGGGTGGAAAATTATAAGGTGAGAAATGCCAGTCTTCAGAGTGGATCCTCTTCTTTGGGCTGCTCCCACTGCATCCACCCCCCATCCCTCCCCTCACAGTCTAACCAGGACCCCTTCCCCAGCACACGACCCCCCCTCCTCTCCCTGCTCCAGTTCACCACAGCTTGTAGCACTGAGGTCCAAGTGATGTATTAAGGTCCCTTCTTGTCCTCAACATCCCAGATTTTCTGACCAAGGCCTCAGACCCTCAGGACCAGGCTCCTTCTATCTTCCAGAACCACCTCGTTCATCAGAAAG